>NC_133453.1:55008984-55315929 GCF_048565385.1 Saimiri boliviensis | reverse complement strand
CACACCGTAGCTAATATTCAGTTTTGGAAAACCTGATATACATTTTATTGTTTGCCTTAAAAGATTAAATTCCCCCCACAGCCCTGATTATGCAGAGAATGCAGGGTGATGTTAAATTTTTGTCAGTGATTACAATATACTGTTCTTCAGATTTTTCCTAACAGAAAGGGAACTAATCTATGTTGGTGTTCTAATTCCTTGTCCAATTGTGCTAATTACTAGTTTAGATTACCCAGAGAGTCTCATAAGTACTGGTAACAGGCTACATCTTTCATTAGATTCCATTGATGAAAAATAAAACTGACGTCCCCAGTGAGGCATTGTCTTGATGATGATAAGTATAGACAAGTAGAATGGCCAAACCTTTACTGTGACGGCTGAGGCTTAGGGGAACTATCCTTTTTGTACCTGAACCGATTCTAAGGTTAGAGACCATGCTGTTGGTCCAATAGTTTTTATCAGCTAAATAATCACAGAAGAGAAATAGTTAAAACCTATGACTGTACCTCTTGCTTTGAAACTATTTCTTAAAGAAGATAACACTTTTCAGAAACAACTTTACTTTATCTAGTTCTCAGAAATATGAACATTAAGGTATCTTTCTTTTTTACTGTTGGGTTGTACTTAATTTAGCTCACCCCAGGAGTCCATAGAGATATGATATTCAATACAGAGACTTTTTAGTATTTGGTCTCTGCCTTTACCTTTGATGGTAGTGTAGATGAGTTTGCATTTCTCTAGAATCTTTTCAAAAGACCTTACATTTAAATGCATGTTTTTAGTAAAATTCTGTTCAGTATACCTGTGACTTTTGATAAAATTGTGACTTTCTACTCAATTGTTATTTGTTCCTTTTATATTCTTCCAAATCATCTTATGATCCATTCTTCAGCCTTTGTGATAATAGAACCTGACCTTTCAGAGCAAAATGACATTTATAATGAGACAATAGCAAAGCTTTTTATCATCCAGAAACAGTTGCCCTATTGCCAAATAGGGAAAAGATTTAAATGAGATAAAAACTAACATTATTACTGCAGAGATGTATTTCTACACACAACACTTCAGACATCATACATGTGGGTTTTTTTTCCTCACACTAGTTAATCCTCCAGATCTCTGGACACCAACTGGGTTAATGTCATACTCCACAGGTTAAGGTCTGAGTCCCATCAGACTGCTCCCATTTTCAATGTCAGTCTCAAGTCAAAGCCATCTGTACTTCCGACCTCTGGCTCTAAATTTGGGGTTTCTAAGACCTCCTATTCAGGTATGCTAATTTTCAAAAACGACTCTAAGAACTTAAGAAAACAGTTTATTCACTATTATTAGTTCATTGCAAAGGATAAAACTCAGAACAGCTAGAGTGGAGAGATGGATAGGGCAGAGTATGGGGAAGGGTGGTGGAGCTTGCTTGTCCTCTGTGGGTGCATTACCTTCCCAGCACTGCTGTTTTCCATAGTTTAGGGGGTTTTTATGAAGGTTTCAATATGTCAACATTAATGATAACATCATTAGCCATTGATGATTGACAATCTTCAGCCCTTCTCTCCCCTTTAGAGGCTGGGGAGTGAGATCGAAAGATCCAACCTTCCAATCATGGCTTGATCTTTCTAGTGACCAACTCCCATCCTGAAGCTACTTAGGAGCACCCAGCCACCAATCATCTCATTAGCATAAAAAAGGCACTCATCACTGTGGGAGAATCAAAGTATTTTTAGCAGCTCTGTGGCAAAAAAAAAGGGACAAAGACCAAAGACATATTTCTTACATCACAATATGATAACCACTTTCTCCACATGCTTATCTTTATACTCTGTCTCTCCCTTATTGTTAATATAGCCAAAAGGTATTCTATCACTGTTTCTTCAACAATTAAAAAGTATTTCTCTTCAAGAAAAATGATAAGGGAAGTTGAGCAAATGGCATTTTAAGTGAGATCTGCAAGAAGTGAACAAGTTTCTCATGCAAACATCTGTTATAAGAACTTCTAGGAAGAATAAATAACAAGTCCAAGTGTCAAAGTGGGCATATAGTTATGAAAGCTTCAGAAACTTTAAGGAAATCTTGGTGGTTAAGTGAGTTAGAGAGCATGATACAAAATGACACAGCTGTAGCCAGGAACCAAGTAGCATAGGACCTGAGGTCATTATAAGGGTATTTATGCTAATAATTGTGAGGAATTATTGGGACATTTTTAACTGAGGAAGAATAACATCTTATATATAGGAAACATAGCTTCTCAGAAAGATATTCATAGAAAATAACAGAAACTTTACATTTTTAGTCCAGTGTTTATTGAAAGTAGAGCCCAGGACAAAGGTGTGTGTGTAGATAATATATTTGAGAAGTGATTCCAGAAAGCAGAAATGGAGTTCCAGAAAAGTAGAAAAGGTAAGAAAGGAAAACAAATATATTGCTATATTGTTTGCCACTATTACAATTAACTAGTGTTTCATCTCACTGTGACCCTCTTTAAAATCTTAGAAATGTATCTTCAAAATGCCTGCCTGGGAAATAATAGAGAAAATAATTTACACTTGAGCTCTCACCATCCACAGTGGTCAAGAGCAGACCCATGTGGTATCAGTTTCTCAGAATTTCAGGGTTATTCATTTGTCAGTATGGAGTGGGATATTGTTAGCTTCCGTACCATGAGTTATAGAGACTCTTGGACAGGAAGTGAAAGATATTTCAACATAGGCTGAGGCATAATGTAGTCAGAAAGGTGCCGAAAGCAAACTTTGGGGAAAGGACAGTCTCTTAAGCAATTGCTGCTGGGAAAAATGGATATCTATACGGAAGAATGGAACTAGACTGCTAATACTGCAAAAGAATGGAACTAGGCTACTAATAAATATATGAAAAAATGCTCAATGCCACTAATCATCAGAGAAATGTAAATCAAGACTACAATGAGATATCATCTTCCCCCAGTTAAAATGGATTTCATTCAAAAGATAGGCAATAATGAATACTGGAAAGTATGTAAAGAAAGGGAAATCCTCACACACTATTGGTAGGAATTTGAATTGGTACAGCCACTATGGAGAATAGTATGGAAGTGCCTTATAAAGCTAAAAATAGAAATATCATATGATTTAGCAATCTCAGTGCTAGGAAATTAGTATATGAGGAGATATCTGCACTCCTATGTTTATTGCATCATTATTCACAATAGCGAAGATTTGGAATCAACTTACATGTCCATCAATAATGAATGGACAAAGAACATGTGGTACATACACACAATGGAATATTATTCAGTCACAAAAATAAATGAAATCCTGTCATTTAAGACATCATGGATGGAACTGGAGGTCATAATGGCATTAAATTAAAACAATTTAACTCATGGGGATAGAGAATAGAAAGATGGTTACCAGCAGCTAGGAAAGGTAGTAGGGAGCAAGGATAAAAAGTGAGGATGGTTAATAGGTGCAAAAATAGTTAGATAGAATGAAAAAGTTCTAATATTTGATAGCACAACGGGATGGCTACAGTTGGCAATAATTTACTGTATGTTTTAAAATAACTAAAAGAGTGGAATTGGAATGTTTGTAACACAAAGAAATGATGAGTGTTTGAGGTAATGGATACCCAATGACCCTGACATTAGCATTACACATTACATGCTTGTATCAAAACATCATATGTACCCATAATAATTAACAATTAATTTAAAAATGCAGTCAAGTAGTACTGCATGAAGCTGCTGAAAACTGGCCAATCAATTAAGCAATGAGAGGAATAAAAGATATGTACTGTTGCACAGGAAATATAGATTATGGATTTCCAAATGAATTTATTCTGTCTGGAAATTCTTCCAGAAGAGAACAATTTTCTTCTCTCACTTGATTAATCTTTTTTGCTGATGTTGTTTGTTTGTGTTTTTACTTTCTCTCATGAAATTATAAATGAAATTTATACTACATATAAATCACAAAGATGCTTTTATCCTTGAAGGAGCAATAGAAAGTAGAGATTGATTTTCCAGAGCATTTTAAATGTTAATTACATACAAATGGTATTTTTCAACATTTAAAATAATTATGTATTAACAGTTTCCAATCTATTTATATCTTTGCAATTTTAACTAATTTAAATAGAATATTTCTAGCAGAAATGCAAGAATGTATGTGATTGCAACTACTATTAATCAATAGTAATTTGTACATTAGCTTGGTATGAGCTACAAAGGTGTTCCTGAAATGACTGGATACCACACTCCCAACCATGAGCGGTTATTTTAAAAGTATAAATCTAGTACTTATAATTTCTGTTCTGTTTGCTTTTTATACATTTTCTTTTTTAAAGTCTATTCTTAATTGACAGCTTCTTATGTATTTACCAAGAATAATATGTTGTTTTGAAATATGTACGTATTGTACAATGTCCCAATCAAACTAATTAATATATGCCTTGTATCAGATACTTTTAATTTGTTTGTGGAGAGAGCACTTAAAATCAACCCTCTTAGAAATTTTTGAGAATGCAATACATTGTTATTAAGAATAGTCACCATATTGTGAAACTAGATCTCTTGAACTTATTCTTCTTAACTGAAATTTTGTATTATCTGACTAACATTTCCCCAAACCCTTAACCCCCACCCCTATCCACTGTGAACCACCATTCTCTTTCTGCGTCTGAGTTCAATGTTTTTAAACATTGGATTATGCAGCTATGGGAACTCGCTTAGTGCCAGGGTAGACTTGGAGGCCCTGTCTCTGGGTACCAGCCTGGAACCTGATGCCACAGGCACTGGCATGGGAATAGCTGGGCCTGGATCCTGTATCTGCAGGGGATTGCCTGGGGTTGACTTTGTAGGTGTTGACCTGATAACTAGGGCTTCAGTAGACATTTAGTGGGGGCAGGCCTAAAACCTGGGGCCATGGCCAAGCTCAGTGCTGAGGCACTCAGGAGCCTTGAGCCTCTGGGGTTGGCTGGAGGGTAGGGGCAATCCAGAGCCTGAGGCTGCTGTGGCCAGCCTTGCGCTGGATGAGGTCCAGAGCCTGGGGCTACTGAGGTCAGCCCAGTGATGGAACCGACTAGAGATCAAGTCTGTTGCTCAGGCCTGGAGCCTAGGGCTACAGATCTAACCTGGTGCTAGGGCAGATCTAGAGGCTCAGTCCACTGGTGCTGGCTTGGAATCTGGGGATCTGGGGCCCTGTTCAGCATTAGTTTTCTTGGGACAGGCCTGGTGTTGGGATCTGAAACAAAGTCCTGTGTTCACATCCCTCTCCTTCCCCATGCAGAAGATCTCTCTCTCCATGCTTTGCTGCTTGGAGTTGGTAGAAGGGTGGCATGGATAATGTAATACTATCTTTCCTACATTTCTCAATGTGTCTTTTCTTGTTTCTGTACTATATGCAGGTGTTATAATCTCTCATCTGGTTTCCTTAGCTCTTGTGAAGGTATTTTTGTGTGTGAATAGTTGTTCAAATTGAAGTTTCCGCAGTAGATAAGCACTAGAGTCCTGTTTTCCATCATCTTGCTGTCATTGACCCTCTTTCCTCTGTACTCATTTTCAAGACAAAAAGTGCAGTGCTGATGTTATTTATTTGTTATTTGTCGCGTGTCTGCTAATGCTGGGCTCTCTTAAAAGCTCTGGAAATGCACCAATAAACAAAACCTGTACAAATTCTTTCCTTGAAGAAGCTCACGCTTGTCAGGAAAGGTTACTTATATATACCCAATTAAGAATATCTTAGGAAAGACACCATATGCTATGATAAGGCTACTATGAATTGCATCGCATTGGAAAATAATGTTGCTCTCTTCAAGGTTCTATTTTGGTGCTATTCATATTTTAGTATCCGGGGATGGATTGTCCTTGGGGTGTGGGTAAACCATTAACTTCTCTACCTCACTTCACTGTCTACAAAATATATTGTACTGCCTAGTTGCTGTGGTCACCAATTAAGATTTGTGATTTTATAATTTGGAGTTATATGCATACTGCTTTCCTAAAGATAAGCATTCAAACTGTACTGTTTTTATATATACATTAAATGTGCTGAGTTAGAATGACCTGACTAGTTGCAGAAAGAGTGTCTTTCCTTTTCACTTTCTGCCTTTACTCTCTGTGACACAGTACAGAAGCTGTGTTCATAGTTCAACATAGAATGGCTCTACCTGACAGAGGGTGAACCTTTTGGATTGCATATATAAGAACAGCAGTGCTCCTTTTTCATCTCACTCAAATGTGTCTCTTACTTTCTGCAGTGGGATGTCTGTATTTAATGAGTGCTTTCTAATCTCAGTCAGTGACTGTTTCAACATTAACCACAATGAAAGAGAGGGGTCATGGAACATGGCAGCCTAACTAGGACTGATTTTCTCTACATATATGTTTTCAAATGTATGATCAATAACAATACATATGACTCATTTCCCTTAAGATACACATACAACAATGAAGTCTTTACACCACTGATGTTTTTTAGAACACAGCCTTGATTCCTTAATTGCACTTAACATCTATTTGAAAGTCTGGTTCAAATATGTTTGTAACTGTGCTATCACTTGCAAACTTAACTTCAGTCATGCTATATTTCTTTTAATATCTTAGAGGAGGTTAGAGATAGAAAGCAACAAAAAATAAAAATATATCAAAATGTTAACTATAAAAATAATATTATGAGTCTTGTCATAATTTTGTAACTTTTCTATAGTTATTAGCCTGTTTTAAAATATGAAGTATAATTTAAAAAAATTTTTCTAAAAAGTAAATTATAAGGAGAAATAATATGAAGAGATGGGGAACTGCAGAGTAAAAGAGACTAAGAAGCATAGAAATGACAATGTATGGGCCTTAGCGGAATTTTGTTTTTAACAACCTATTTTGAAATATTAGAGAAATAGAAAATTTGCACACAGTGACTGGAATATTTGATGACAATAAAAAATATTTGTGGTTTCTTTACTGTTTTTGTTTCTGTCTGATACTGCTTTTGTGACTTTGTTTTTTAAAAGTTCCTCTAGTTTAGAGATATATACTGAAATATTTGTTGATAAAATTATATAAAGCTGGGAATGTATTTAAAAATTATTTGGGTAAGATGAAAGGGTATGAGATGGGATAGGATGTGATAAATCAAGACTGATCCTGAGTTTATAGTTGTTGAAGCTGATTAGTGGATACATAGGCATTATAATACTATTCTCTCCTTTTTATGTGCTTAAAAGTTTAGAAACAATTAAGTATGGACTGAACATTTACTCATTATATCCTGGAGCTGCTTAAATTTCCTGTGCTTCATTATTTCCATCTGTAAAGTAAGGAAGTGAAAATAATCAAAATTAAATAAGTTAATACATCCAAATTTTTCATCAGTGACTGACACTGAATAAGCACTAAATAAATGTTACCTATAGTTACTTTTAAATTACTGTTTTTATCTTCAAATCTAGGCTGAGGCTAATATTTTTAAAGCATGTAATTTGACCAAGAATTCTGTTCCACTAAAACCTTCTCACTTTTGTAGACTGAGTAAACAGAAAACAATTATTGCTTCTCTAGAGGAATCTCAATCTCATTAAAAAAAAAAAAAAAAAAAAAAAAAAAAAAAAAAAAAAAAAAAAAAAAAAACTTTACAACATAATAAGAACTTATTGAGAGGAAGTAGCTTTACTATAATTATAATTAATGGGGAAAATCAACTAGTTTACCATGAAATGTCTGTTAGTTTAACATTGTTCAGAGAGCTAATTCAGATTTAATCCCAAAATTATTTCCATTTCCTATGTTGATTAGAATGTTATGTCTACCTCAAACACTTTAACCATGACATCATATTATTTAATTTTTGTTTCCTTTAAATTGGATGATCCATAAAGTATTATTTTGAAGATTTTACTGAAAATTCAGTAAGCAGTTTAGATCTATATTACTTACTTTAATGTTTTTAAACTAAGTGTTTTTAACATATTGGAAGCAATCAATTAATATAAGTAGGAATAATTCACAAATTTGCTGAGAAATGCTGCATTATTTGTTGAAACTGATGGAATTATACATAAATTGAAGTTATTTTGTGATTTATCACTGTCTTAGTTCATTTGTGTTCTAAAAGAATACCTGAGGCTGAGTAATTTATACAGAAAGTAGATTTATTTGACTAATGGTTCTGCAGGTTGTGCAAGAAGTATGGTGCTGTCATCTGCATCTGGTGAGGGTCTCGGGCTGCTTCCACGCATGATGGAAGAAGGGCAGCCTGTGGGTGCAGAGCTCACATGGTACAAAGGCAGCAAGAGAAAGCTATGGGAAGGTGCTAGGCTCGTTTTAACAATCAGCTCTCAGTAAAGTTAATATAGTAAGAACTTGCTCACCTCCATCCTCCATGGAGGGTATTCATCTATTCATGAAGGATCCACTCTATCACCCAAATACCTCCCATTAGTCCCTATCTCCAGCATTAGGGATCACATTTTTTTTTTTTTTTTTTTTTTTTTTTTTTTTTTTTTTTTTTTTGAGACGGAGTTTCGCTCTTGTTACCCAGGCTTGAGTGCAATGGCGCGTTCTTGGCTCACTACAACCTCCGCCTCCTGGGTTCAGGCAATTCTCCTGCCTCAGCCTCCTGAGTAGCTGGGATTACAGGCACGCGCCACCATGCCCAGCTAATTTTTTGTATTTTTAGTAGAGCCGGGGTTTCACCATGTTGACCAGGATGGTCTCGATCTCTTGACCTCGTGATCCACCCGCCTCAGCCTCCCAAAGTGCTGGGATTACAGGCGTGAGCCACCGCGCCCGGCCTGGGGATCACATTTTAACATAAAATTTGGAAGGGGAAAGTATCTAAACTATAGCAGTCACCTTTGTTGTGCAGTTGATAAAACTAACAAAACATAACAATAGATCATTGTCTTTAAAATGAGAAAGTAAGCTATGTATTATGAAAAATATATTCATTGATTACTACAAAGTATGCATCCCAAATCATGTTGAACTTTATTATATGTGATGTATGCACAAATATACAGTGAAGTAGCAAAAGTAAAGTATTAGTAATATATTACATCACTTTTGAACCACTTTTCAGTATTGTAGAAGCGATTTAAACAAATGGCTTTAATTATCAACTATGAGTCCTTTCTAATCTGTGTATTTAGGGAGGATAAGTGCCATTGGCATATAGAAAACTACAACATTTTATCTCTAAATTCCAGTGCCAAACATATGTTTTATAGTAGTATATAAGAGATTTGAATATATAGTTATTATGAATTTTTTTTCTTTTTTTTTTTGTTCTTTTTTTTTTGTGTGTGATGGAGTCTGGGTCTGTCGCCCAAGCTGGAGGGCAGTGGCACGATCTCAGCTCACTGCAATCTCCACCTCTCGGATTCAAGCAATTTTCCTGCCTCAGACTCCTGAGGAGCTGGGATTGCAGGGCCTGACACCACACCCTATTAATTTTTGTATTTTTAATAGAGATGGAGTTTCACTATTTTGGCCAGGCTGGTTTCAAACTCCTGACTTCAAGTGATCCACCCTCCTCAACCTTCCAAAGTGCTGGGACTACAGGAATGAGTCACTGCACCCAGCCTAGTTATTCTGAATTCTAAAGGAGTTGTATATAAGAGAATCTGGAAGTTAGAAATATATTTTACAGTGAGATCTGAAGTTTAGATCTTCACATCATGAATAATGTTTACATGTTGAAACATTGTCCAATCCTGTAAGAATTGGCAACATTGAACACTTTCTACACCTAGTGAGGGCCTCAGGTTGCTTCCACTTATAGGAGAAGAGGAAGGGGAACCAGCAGGTTCAGAGATCACATGTGGCCAGAGGAAGCAAGAGAGAGCTTCAATTTTGCCATTATATGTGACATGTACTTACTTGACATTTAAGTAAGCATGAAAAAGCAAGTAACTTAAAAGCCACAGCCAAACATTTGGCCATTTTATGCATTGTAAACAAAACCTAATGATGACTGGCTTATGTTCATCTTCTCAGGGGTTTGGTTATATCACTGTCTTTATTTTCCGTGAATATGGTGAAAACAATCTGCTTATGCAGTTTAATCCTTTTCAGTTTAGATAAATAACTCAATTAACTTGCAGAATAGTGTTTTAATTTCCAATAAAGAGAGATTATTTTAATGTTCATTCTAAATCGATACGGGTCAGGATAAAAAAGTCAAGTTAAATGCCTAGTTGGAATGGATAATAAGTTACTATATAGATAATTAAGGAAAAGCAAATACAAAACTTGAATATTTGTGCACAAATACAGACCTTTTCAAACAGAACACATTTTAGATGTTCAGAATAAAAGAGTTTTATATTAACTGAGTCATTGCCAGGGATCCACCGTTGAATCAAGTTATCTATGTGACTTTCATTTTTAATGCTAACCTAGCATAGGAACTTATTCAATCAAGGACTTCTACATATTTCTATAGTTTGCTTTTCTCTTCCACATTTGTGCCATCTGTTATTTATCTTGGCTTCTTCTGTTTGTCTTCTAAGTTTTAAGTCATAATTTATTCTAACTTGCTTTTCTAATATTTGCTTTATTTTTCCTTTGCTGTATTCTGTTTTCTAAATCTAATTATTGTACTATAGTTGAGAACTGTTAGAACAAAGTAAACACAGGGGAGAGCTAATTGTATCCTTCCTTGAAATTTTATTTTTCAGGACTACACTGAGAAGGAAAACACCATAGCAAAAGCTCTGGAAGATCTGAGGGCCAATTTTTACTGTGAACTCTGTGACAAGCAGTACTATAAGCATCAGGAGTTTGACAATCACATTAATTCATATGACCATGCTCACAAGCAGGTAAGAAAGAGAAGTGCAAAAATCCTGGCATTTCTGTACTTGTGTAATATTTTTAATTTTGTGGACTATATGAATATGATATGATATTTTATTTAATTTGCTTTACAGTTTTGAAATATGTCCTTTGGGGATGAAAATTTGATGACTTATAGCAAAATCGTTTTTTTATTTCAAAAAAGTAAAGCACCAATAGCAAAGTCTGAAATAAATAATCAACATAAAGAAATACCATTCAATTGCCTTTAACGAGTAACAGTGTTTAGAAAACAATATTCTACAAGTGATGATCCTCTTATTGTCCTCCAATGTATTGTTTTAATATTTAAATCAACAATACTCTATGTAAATGAGCTTAAAATAGTGATAATGTTATAAATGTAATTAATACAAATTTCGCTTTCTAGTATGTCTTATATTTACCAATGCAATTTCATTCATTGTTTAACTAACTTGATACAATATACATTATTAGCATTAATTTATAAACATTTTATATTTTAGCCATCACCTTCAAATACCATGCAGAGTATACATTTTGGTGTTAATTTAAAAGCACATTTTAAGCCTTTGAACCTGCACTAACTTTCTGTTCTATTAGAGTTATTTATTATAAGAGAGAAAAGTAGAGAAAGTGACCAGAGTAAATAATAATGAACCAATTGTGCGTACTTGCTTTTGCTGCCAATACTTGCAGTCTTTTATACCAACTACACTGTGCTTGGAGAGGATGGTGTAGGGAAGAATTTACCCTTCAGTTACATATCTCACTAATTAATGCATACTTAGCTTAATGATCTTTTCTTGCTTTTCTTTCCCCTGGCAGTAGATCTGTTGGCCCACTGGTTAAGGGAAAGGTTTTGATAAAAATATTCCTTTTCTTACATAAAAATACATACAGATAAAGATATCATTGCTTGATTTGAACATTAACATTTATTAGGAAATAGTATTATTTTGTGATAATGTTACTGCATTCGTTTTATCAAATAATTCTGGAATGCTGTTTCTGAATTGGTTAAGTCTGAGAAAATCATTCCTCTGATTTTCCTATGTATCTAAAAGCCTGAATATGTTATTACACATGTTCTTCATTGTGTAAGGTAGGTATTTGGAAGTGTGTGTGTGTGTGTGTGTGTGTGTGTGTGTGTGTTTATATGAGTATTTTAAGAATACCTATTATCTTTTCCAAAGGAATGCTTCATTTAGCCATATGGTTGTCTTGAAGATACAGCGTAAAAGTTAGCCCAAGGGCATTTTCAGTGTCTTATTCTTAGCAAACTTAGTGTACTATATATATTTTATGCAAAGAAGTTAAAGAGAATTTGGACTGGATCTGGCTTGCTATTTTGGTGTTCTAGAGATTCACCTTTGACAATGCTCGGGGTGATCAAATCCTAAAAACAGCTACTCTATCAAAATACTTATAAACTTTGGTAGACAGCACAGTTCTAATTGATTAATTCAACATGATATGATATTCCAATAACTAAAAACATTAAAATCTATATAATCTTTTATGCCTTCCTCATAGGATAATAGTGCCTCTTTGAGTGTGTCTTCCTAGAGAATGCTCTCCTATTTCTGAGCAAATACATCATTGCTATGACCAGAAATCTATACTTCTACCACATAACTCTAACACATTGGGCACTTTGAATGAAGTAGAAGGAGAAACAGATTGGAGGTAGACAATTCAGATTATTCTCTTTTGAGAACTTGAAATTGGGATGGGATTTAAAAGCAAACATGCCTACTGTCTGCAAATGCCTGAACCTGACACTTAAATATGTAGGATTTGTTCAGTGGTGAAGTCCATTTAAAAGCCAGGAAAGCTGGTTTGCATAAAGAGAGTACAGGACAAATGTACAAGAGAATTAGTTATACATGACCCTGTGACAACTGAAAGAGAGTATGGAAATAGCAATTTTGATTTCTAATGGCCTTCAGATTCCTAAAAGCAGTCTTTCATAGAACTTTTATGCAGAGTCTATCCTTGAGTTTTGAGTGATACTTCAGCTAACTCCTAATAAATATACTTAAGACAAAGCAAATGAGCAAACAAAACCAAAACTCTAGCTAATGCTTATTAATACTTGCAACCAAAAAAGTATCTCTTCATAAAATGTTAAGCTATCCGAAGATCAAAGCAATCTTTTTGGTTTCCCTTAGAAAACACCTTTACAAGAAACAGGTACAGGTTGAGTATACCTAATCTGGAAATCTGAAATCCATAATGCTCTGAAGTTTGAAACTCTTTGTATATTGACATGATGCTCAAAGGTAGTGCTCATTTGGACATTTCAGATTTTGGACTTTAGGATGTGAGATGCACAGCTGGGTACATATAATGCAGATATCTCAAAATCTGTAAAAGTAATTCTGAAATCTAAAATACTTCTGGCCCTAGCATTTCAGATAAGGGACACTCAACCTATATACTCAAAATCCATATCACCAGCACTTAAATGTCATATGGGTACTTACATGGAATTGAACACTTCTTGAATGGAATTAGAAAAAGGCAAAGTGTCCATACATCTGATGCATTCATTCCCTACAGAGATATGATTCCAAAGGCTGACAGGTGAAGGGAGAAAGGGAGGAGAATTTATTAATGGAATGAGTCCTAACCCTGTCTCTTACCAACCATATAACCTTGGGTTAAATAATCGAAGGCCCAAAGAATTCAACTGTCTATTATTAGGAAAATTAAATGAGAGAATGCACATTAATATGCATTGGAGAGTACATGCGAAAGAGTAAAAGCACAGTAGGTAATACGTTATTATTATTATTACTTACTAAAATTTATCCTAGAATGTTTGGGACACTGACAATTTGCCTTTGAGGCCATCCTTTATTTAGGCTTCCCAGTGAGGATCTATTTTTGCTTCATGCAGGCTAATAGAGTCCAAAGCACATCCAGGTAATCTTGACCTAAGAGCTGTTGTGAGTGCCTCATGTATCTTTGCAAATATGTTATGACAGAATTATGTGTTGCTTTGAACCCTAAACTTCAAAGGAAATTCAGTTTCCTTTCATCCACATTCTTTTTGCATAACTTTAAAATCTCTCAAGCACTTATCACTAAGACTTGCCTACAGAGGGTTAAAAAGAAAAAGAAGTACAGGGATACAGATATGATTACAATAGCTCACAAATTTGTCTCTTTCTTTGATTTTTTTTTAACTTTGTAACTCAAAAGATGTTGGATTATAACCCTTTTAGGACAGGGTTTCTTTTTTACATGTCCTTATCTTCCCAGTATCTAGTGAAGTGTCTTGCACAATTTAGACACACGATTAATGCTGCTCATATAAATACATGTAAAAAGGCTATAGTCAAAATTCATTTTGAGATATTGTATTTTATATTCTTCAGCATAAAACAAAATGTAATGCTTTCATTTTTTAAGTCACAGATCTATGTAATTAATCTCTCTTTGGAAAATGGAAAATGAATACAAAACTCAGGATAGTGGTTACTTTAAGGGATGATATAGGCTTATGGGATACCATAGGAGATGATACCATGTGATACATATTCCAATTCTTAAACTGGATGGTGGCCTCAGTTATTCAATTTAGTATATAATGCTTTCTATAATTGTATATATCAAATACTACATAATTTATTAAACAAGGAAATATCATGAAAATAAGTCAATATCGTGATCTTAAACTCTCTGAAACTATCCTATCAAAGGTACAGAATGAGAGAATGCACATTAATATGCACCTCTTCCCTGTGCCATTCAAATCTTTCACCATTTCTTAAAATGTATATATGTATATAATTTAGACACCCAATTAATGCTGCTCATATAACTAAATGTAAAAAGGCTAGAGTCAAAATTCATTTTCAGATTTTGTAATAATATACAATTTTATGGTCAGTAAGAGCTTTAGAAAATAAAATAATGTATTTATGGGTTTACACATAGATGAAACTATTTTTAAGGAGTATGTTGCATATGAAGATGGTGTGACTATTATAAGATGAATGAGTTATTTGAACATTTATAAATATCCATCCTTCATAAGAGTAATGCTACTGATGATAATAATAACAATTGACATATAATATGTGCACTCTACAAAATTCTTCATATGCATAAAACCATTTAATCTTGATATAGTTTAGATTTACATTGTTTTTCTATGTAAGAATATAATTTAAGAGCAAATAACTCTTCCAGAAATGGCTTAGAACTTTCACTTTCATCGGCAGAGCATACAAGATACTCTGAAGGACTCCTCTACTACAAAATAAGTAGATCTTCCACAAAACAAGTTTTTAATTCAATTGCTGAATTCCTAGAAAGGATGATATCTCCAAAGAGCCCCCACTACCAGCACCACCCTGGGAGGCTGAGTATGAATTTACTGCCTAAAACCTGGGCTTACAGTAATAGTCACCTATAAAGAGTGAAATTGAATGAAGAGTAAATACCACTGTGACTTTGTAACCTGGAAAATGAACTGTGGACAGCAGGTGATTTCTGGGTTAAAATGAAAGCTGCCCTTAGATTTTAACTGGAATATACAAATTATTCCAGAAAAAAAAAAAAGCAAACAATTTAGATTCTCCACTGCTATTATTAACAAAACAGGAATTCACAATCAAAGATCTTAAAAAAAAAAAATATGTATACCAAGAGAAAAATCACCGAAAGTGAGAATTAACAGGAAAAAGTTACTTGAGTATTGGGGACATTACATACAGAATACAATATAAACGTATGTATGAAATGTTTAAATTAGTAAAAAGTATAACAATAATAACATTAAAGAACCTTTTAGAAGGACTGTGAAAAGTTTTATAATGAACATTTAGAAATGTTCTAAAAGCAAACTGTAATTATTTAAAATTAAATTGTTTAAGAAAACAGATTACTTAATTTAATATTTTAGTTCAGGTTACTAGTAGAATAAAAAGAGATGAAGAAAAACAAAGTAGGAAAATGGAAGACCCTTATCAAGAAATTACTCAGACCATTTCACAAGGAAAGCAAGAGCTAAAATCTCATATATACCCAGAGTGAAGAAATAGATGGTTTTCAAAACAGAGTGGAGCAGATAATCTAGAATTGGAACACAGAAAACTATCATTCAAGAATTAAGAATGAATGAAAACCTACTTCTAATTTCTTTTGAAAAAGATTGAGAAAGCTCACTAGTTATTAAAGGAAACTAAGATACAAACAAAATGTGTTTAAAACTAAATATTTTCATTAAAATGTTATAAATATCTTTCATGATATTGGTATTTGTTTTATAAAATTCAGTAAATGTATATGAAAGCTATTTTGGCCGGGCGCGGTGGCTCAAGCCTGTAATCCCAGCACTTTGGGAGGCCGAGGCGGGTGGATCACGAGGTCGAGAGATCGAGACCATCCTGGTCAACAAGGTGAAACCCCGTCTCTACTAAAAATACAAAAAGTTAGCTGGGCATGGTGGTGCGTGCCTGTAATCCCAGCTACTTAGGAGTCTGAGGCAGGAGAATTGCCTGAGCCCAGGAGGCGGAGGTTGCAGTGAGCCGAGATCGCGCCATTGCACTCCAGCCTGGGTAACAAGAGCGAAACTCCGTCTCAAAAAAAAAAAAAAAAAAAAGAAAAAGAAAAAGAAAAGCTATTTTAAACCAAGAATAAATGTTACTTAATCTGGCAAAAGCTATCTAACTTACATATGAAGAAACATCATTCTTTGTCATGAAACACCAAACACATTCTTTTTAGGATTAAAAGTAAGACAAGAATGTCAACTATTCTTGAACACAATACTAAGGTCTTAGTGCAAAAACAAATGAACAACAACAAAATAGGCATTAAAGTGAAGAAACAAAGCAATCATTACTCACAGATCCTATAATGGTCTAATAAAAATTTGGAAAGTTGTCTGGCTACTATATTGCATTTCTGGACTTGTAACAAATTTTGAGAGAAAGAAAATAAAATTAAATACCAATCAGAAGAACAATAAACCATATGTGATACTAAATGACAAACCTAAAAATGCCACACAACTTCAAATTAGGAAAGTTAGAAAATTGTTTTTAAAATGCATTAAATGGAAAGACAAAAACCTGTTCATATATACATATAAAAATATATATAATCATAGGGACATCAATTTGCCCCAAAACTGACCTCAGATTCAACAAAGCTTTTAGTCTAACCTTCAATATTGTTTTGTAATAAACTTCTCAAGCCAATTCCAAAATTTATATATAAGAATAAATACAGTCCTGAACAAATAACAAAAAAGTGGTGAGATCTGGCCTAACAGTTACCAAGACTATTACATACTGTCCTACATTCTGAAAGTGTGTTTTGTTGATACAGGTATACACAGATTGATGAATGGAGCATACTATAGACCTGTGACACAGATACTATATTTAGAAATTTATTAAGTGACAGAAGCAGAGAGCAGGTCAATAATGAAGGGGCATACTTTCCAAAACTTTTATTTGATGATGGATTATCCCTATTTTTAAAAGAGATTGATCTTTTCTTCATTAACAAATAAAATCAATGTCATATGAAGAGTTTAAAATTGAAGAGTTTAAAATGCAAGTCAGAACTTTATATATTTTAGGAACATATGTAGGAAATTATTTTTATGACATTGGGGTATATAGGTATAACTTGTAGAAGATATTGAAAGCATATGTTTTTAATGACAGCACTTTTGAACATTGAGGTGGGTGGATTGATTGAGACCAGCCTGAGCAATATAGTAACACCTTGTATCTACAGAAAATACAAAAATTAGTTGACCACCAAGGCCCATGCAGGTAGTCCCAGCTATGCAGGAAACTGAGGAGGGAGGACCACTTGAGCCCGGGAGGTTAAAGCTGCAGTGAGCCATGAATGCACCGCACCACTGCACTGCAGCCTGGGTGACAGAGAAAGACCTGTCTCAATTACAAACAAACAAACAAAACATACAGAACACACAAAGTGTTGTGTGAAAGTTTCATAAGTTTAACTATATGTAATATGATACTTATTACTAGACATTTATAATAAATAGCATAAAAAGGCAAGCCAGAAATTGGGAAAATATATCTGCAACCTACAAAACCAAGAAGGATTTAGTACTAAGATTCTATTGTAGAAATATAAATGCATGAGAAAAACAGAAATAAAGCCGGGCGCGGTAGCTCAAGCCTGTAGTCCCAGCACTTTGGGAGGCCGAGGCGGGTAGATCAAGAGGTCAAGAGATCGAGTCCATCCTGGTAAACATGGTGAAACCCCGTCTCTACTAAAAATACAAAAAAAAAAAAAAAAAAAAAAAAAAAAAAATCAGCTGGGCATGGTGGCACATGCCTGTAATTCCAGCTACTCAGGAGGCTGAGGCAGGAGAATTGCCTGAACCCAGCAGGCGGAGGTTGCGGTGAGCCGAGATCGCGCCATTGCACTCCAGCCTGGGTAACCAGAGCGAAACTCCGTCTCAAAAAAAAAAAACAAAAACGAAAAGAAAAGAAAAACAGAAATAATCCAGTAGAAAACTTTAGTGTTTCCTTTTTTGTGAACTAGCCTCACAAAAAAATGTGAGCGTAGTTCACAAAAAAGGAAACACTAAAGGCTTATGTGTGTATTAAAAATTAGTCAAAAATAAGCTCCAGTGTTACAACTGCCAGGTTGAAAAAATAGTTGATAATATCAAGTGACAATGTCGATAAATAGAAACACTACACATCATTTTTGAAAGTATGAATTGAGTTAGCAACTCAGGAAAACAATCTTGTAAATTCATACATTAATATATTAAAACTAATCTCTAATATTCGAATAGATATGAACAACAAAATTTGTGAATAAATAATGATATATTCACAAAATGCAAAAATTATTCTGCAGTGCAAATTAACTGTAGGTAAATCTTTCATGAAAGAATCTTATAAATAAAAATAGTGAACAGTAAGTTGCAGAGTCTACTCACTTTTTAGTCTTCAAAGTAAAGCAAAATGTAATGCTTTCATTTTTAAGGTTACAGATATAAGTGATAAATCGCTATTAGAAAGTGAAAAATGATGAATACAAAACTCAGGATAGTGGTTACTTCAAGAGGTGATATAGGGTGATGGGATACCATAGGAGATGTAACCATGTGAAATATATTCTAGTTCTTAGACTACATAGGGGGATCAAAGCTATTCAACTTAGTATATAATGCTTTATGTGATTGCAATATCATATCATACATCAAATACTGCATGCTAAATCATTAAGCCAGGAAATCTAATAAAACAAATATTATATCAAATTCTCTGCAACTATTGTATTACAGATATAGAAGCTGACTTAATTTCAGGTAAATACTAACTCAGTAGCAAATGAAGAATTCCAATTAATGCTATTGTTAACTTGCCCCTGTGCCATTCAAGTCTTTCACCATTTCCTAAAAAAAAAAAAAAAAAAAAAAAAAAAAGGATGCACATATCTCCCCTGTTCATTAATTATGAGAGTAGTCTTGTTTCAAATTTCATTTTGTTAGAATTTAATCAATATTAAAATAGAATTTTCTATGAAAAATCAAAAGACAGTGATGTATTTTCATGACTCTTTCTCTTTTGTCACCTGCCCAAACAAGGCTTTTTTTTATTAATGTAAAAAATGCTCAAATTTCTGTCACACTTACGTTCTTACAGCATGTTTTATTCAAAAACCCAGAGAAGCACAGGATTTTATTAATGCATACAAAATTTAATTTTATGCAGAGAAATGTTAAGTGCAAATCATTATCTTAAACTACATATGCACTAATGTTTAAATTATTATTGTAAAAACATGGGAAATAGCTTTACATAACAGGAGATACAGTACTTTAAGGATAACTATAGATCTCAGTATTCTGTGATGGCCTTACTTTCTACCACTGTACTAATTTAATTATGGAAAGTCCTTATTTGGATAATAAATAATATGGTCAGAATATGTATGTTTGTTGAAAAGCGGCAACGTATTTGGATACTTTTTAAAAGATGGAAGTATAAAGGCAATGGCCTAGTAAATGTGACTCTTCATACTAGTATAATGTATAGTTAAAAACCTATGTGTCAGACAGAGTTTGGATGTTTTTGCCCTCCGAATCTAAAGGAAGGTGCTTGGATCTCTGGGGCTAATAATTTATGAAATGTGGTGCCATTCTCATGGCAAGGAGTTTTCATTTACTCCCCAGAGCTGTTTGTTAAAAAGAGCGTGAAACCACCTCCC
Source organism: Saimiri boliviensis (assembly GCF_048565385.1). NCBI lineage: Eukaryota > Metazoa > Chordata > Mammalia > Primates > Cebidae > Saimiri > Saimiri boliviensis. The sequence goes on along the minus strand of NC_133453.1, from coordinate 55,295,918 downwards.
TCTTTCTTGTGCCCTTTCTGGACATGTCATCTTCCCACGCTGGCACCCCTTCCCTGAGTGGAAGCAGGCTGAAGTCCTCACCAGAAGCAGATGTCGCCCTCATGTTTCTTGTATAGTCTGCAGAACTGTGAATCAAATCAGCCTCTTTTCTTTATAAATTACTAAGCTTCAGATATTCCTTTATAGCAACACCAATGTACCGAGAGGCTGTCCTTCATAAATCATCAACATGAACTTAATTCTCAATTTCATACTTTCTAAGTGGTTCTTTCTTTCTTTTTTTTTGAGACCGAGTTTCGTTCTTGTTACCCAGGCTGGAGTGCCATGGCTCGATCTCGGCTCACCGCAACCTCTGCCTCCTGGGTTCAGGCAATTCTCCTGCCTCAGCCTCCTGAGTAGCTGGGATTACAGGCATGTGCCACCATGCACAGCTAATTTTTTGTATTTTTAGTAGAGACGGGGTTTCACCATGTTGACCGGGATGGTCTCGATCTCTTGACCTCGTGATCCACCCTCCTCGGCCTCCCAAAGTGCTGGGATTACAGGCTTGAGCCACCGCGCCCGGCCCTAAGTGGTTCTTTCATGTATCAAGATAATTAAAATAGTTCTCAGTAAAGGTGTATCATTCTGAATTTTAGTCATTGATATATATTTAAAAAAAAAAGAGAGAGAGAGAGAAAGCTCAGAATCAGGTAAAGAGAAAAAAATTTCCTCTAGACTTGTTCATCTGCCCTTAAAGAAAAGCTGTAGGTATGTCTGTCCTCTCACCTGGTAGACTGTGGGCAATTCAGAGTGATTTTCCCTGTAAGAGATTTGTCACATTGATGCTATGAAGAGATAGAAAAGGGAATGATTGCCTTATTGCTGCTGCCCCTCAAACATCTTGATTTTTGCTTTAGTGGTTTCAATGTAACTGAAATACCTCCCAATAGGCACTGAAATGACCTTCACTTCAGCAAGTCAAGATTCAGTGCTTTGCAGCATGCTGTTTTGTTCTGCCCTAGAGGAAGTCAAGTTCAGGCCAGGTTGTTGGAATGTTTTGTTTCTTTAGGGACTTCTATTGCTGTAGAAATGGAACAGATTTAGTCCCAAATTTGAGCATTTCCTAATAACTTAAACTGCTGTTTGGTGATCTGACACTTAAAGGAATTACTTCTTGATATTTGGTAATAGAAATAATCATTTGTGAGAAAAAAAAATGTGCTAAAGCATAAATTAAAAGTAGGAGATACTGTTAAGGTAACGTACAATACAATCACTTCAAATATCTTCCAGTGGTGTGTACTTCAATCTAATTGAAGTTCTGATGGTTTTTATTTTAACCATTTAGAGCACTGCTCTCTATGAACAAATTAAAGACATACAGTTTGCTCCTACAGAGCCCTCAAACCCAAAAATAGTTATGTCCCAAGAAATACATGTGCTTGCGTGCGTGTGTGTGTGCGCGCACACACACACACACACACATATTTACGTATATGTGGCTAATTATAAAACTATCATGTTTTGCCTGTAATCCCAGCACTTTGAGAGGCCAAGGCGGGTGGATCACGAGGTCAAGAGATTGAGACCATCCTGGTCAAATGTGAAACCTCGTCTTCACTAAAAATACAAAAATTAGCTGGGCATGGTGGTGCCTGCCTGTAGTCCCAGCTACTTGGGAGGCTGAGGCAGGAGAATTGCCTGAACCCAGGAGGCGGAGGTTGCGGTGAGCCAAGATCGCGCCATTGCGCTCCAGCCTGGATAACGAGGGAAAGTTCATCTCAAAAATAAAAATTAAAAATTGTCATGTTTTGACATTTCTCATTTAAAGCCATAATTGGAATTGAATTAAATTGTGGATTTTGTCTTGAGTATGTACCAGACTCTGGATAAAAGAATCAGTTCTAGCAGCTGAAATGAATGCCATTTTCATAAACCTCCTCCAAGTCAATTTTATGTGTTCTTCCTTCCCTTCCTTCTGCAATCTTCTTTCAGGAGGAAGGCTGTCTATTGAGTCAACCCCTGTTGAAGGTAGGGAGAAAAAACCAAAACTGTAAGCAAAGGTTTCTGTCCTATTACCTAAATATAATCATCACCCCAAAAAGAAAAAAGAATACAAGAGATAAAATGCATCTGATTTTACAGATTTTATTTTATAAATTCAACTAAGCACTGTAATCCAATAAAAATTCTACCACGTTGAGTTTTTGACCACTAAAACTTTTATTTGCATTTTTAAAAACTATAAGAAAACCAATTAGAGTCAAAGTGGGGCATATTTATTTTTATTTTAATATGATTCATTAACTCTTGGAAGTATATTCTTCTTATAGTTTACATGATGACTTGGTTGGTGGTATCAGTGAAACTGTACATCTTTATTTTACTATTTTATTTTTAATGCACTTTGTTAATGACCATCCTTTAACAAATATACTTTCTCAGAATAAATCTGTTTGGGGAAATAGTTTGTAAATTTATTGTATATTTTATTCCATATAGATTCACTTATACTTCTTTTTACTTTAAAGAAATTGAGATATCTTCTGGGAATTATTCTTAGTAAGTTCAAATTTTTAAGAAGAAAATTCACACAGGAAAAAATATACAAAATCTAATATTACCATAAAGAGGAGATTTGAGAACAGTACATCCTGAGGATCAAAATTTTTATCTCCTACTAATCCTATCAAGAACCAATCCTTAAATTATCTGCTGAAAAGATTATCTTGTAATATATTTACAATTCTCCTGGCATCTATAGAAACTAAGATGTTAAGATTTTCACTCTCTGTGGTAGGAGTTAGACATGGTAAAGAGTAAGAAAACTTTAATTCTAGTTGAATATGTGAATAACCAGAGAGTTTTCAAAAGTAGTAATCCCAGAGTCTGGTATAATTCCATGCTACCTTTTTTTCTTTGAAGCTTTCCTGAAAATTATAGTATGAGGCCACGGTTGGAAAAGAGAGTCAAAATGGCAAGGATACTGAGGTTACTACATAGTTGCCCTTTGATGACGTTCCATCCTTCTATGATATAGAAGAATAGTGAAATACATTTCTTCTTGTTCCAGAATATTTGTTGAAAAAAAAATATGAAGAAAATAAAGAGAGAAACAAAGAGAATGGAGAGACTCAGTTAAGCAAGTGTGTTGTCCTCTCTCTAAGCAATGACCCAAAGAGGGGGAGATGCATTTCAAAGATACAAAGAAAGTAGGGACTCTGGACAGAAAATGTCTTTTGGGCCACTTGCTCCAAACCTATTTGTAACTCAGCCAATATCAATCTCAACTTGGCAGCAGAATGTGTTATGCAACAAGCTTTGTTGGTTGAACTTTCCGGACTGTTGTGTTTAAATTTTCCATTGATGTTGCCAAGAATTTATTTTTCACTCTCTTGAGGGGACTCACGAGACAACTTATTTGAGAACTGGCAGTCCTGCTATGGATAACAAAGAGATGCAGGTAGATTAAATGCAGGTAAACCAAAAAGTAGGATTGAGGGCACTAGACTCAGAGATGTCTATTTTTCCAGTGAGAACTAAAATAAAGTTGGGTTTGAGTTACCTGAAGAGGCTTACTAAGTCTTCAATCAAAGCTGTAAAAAATATACAATTGGCTATACTAGCTTCTGACTTCAGAAACTGAGGCAGCAATATAATAAGTGATTATAGGAATCAGGTATTATATGTAGAAAGTATAAGGATTTTGGTTGTCGAAAGGACTTATAAGCCCTCTCCTGGCCCCCTGCATGCCCCCCAAACTAAGAATATTTGGAAGGAACGAGGATCATAAATAAGAAATTGAAGATACTTAGCAGTTATCTCAAAAAACTTATTATTTGTAAATTATGTATTTAAAATGTGTTGGAATACTATTCATTTTCTACAACTCAGTGGAGGATAGCTCAGGGAAATAGGAAAGTAATTTATTTTAAAAAATAAGAAAGCAAAAATGTCTCTTTACATTTGTGATGTATAGAATTTTTTCACCAAACATGGTTACACATTTTACCAATGAGAACTATTATTATTGTTGATAATAAAATTTTTTTTGTTCTTTAAGCTATGCCAAACACCAAACTATACCTGAATTTTCAGAACATTCCAAATTATATCAAATTTGATCATGAATAAATGAGAAGTAAACAGTCTATGGAATTGTTCACTTATTATGCTTACCTATCATAATATTTACCTATATTTAAGAATAAGATGAACTACACTTAGAAGTCATCAACTAGCATTTAAAATATAACTCACTCACAATAACCTGGATAATTTATGTTAACATATTATGTCTATCCTACTACAAACTCCTCATGGAGTACTAGAAACAAAGAAAATCAGATGACTTGATACATTTGTGTGTGTGTGAGAGAGAGAGAGAGACAGAGAGAGAATGAGAATTAATCTACATTCTTTATTCAGGGATACAAATATTTGCAATCTTGGTAATTTGAGGTTAAAAATACTACAGATAGTATCTCCAAGAGCAAAGGAGTGTTCCAACAGTCTTTAACTCATTTCAATGATAAAAAATGGACTTCTTTATTATGGTTACACTGTAGGAAAGCATGACATAGTGAAGTTTGCAGCTTCATTTTCAATAAACATTTCTTTTCTTTGTACAAAACTATTTTTACTGGATATTTTGCTCATCCATGCTTTTTCGAGCTATTAGTAACAAACATTGTTGCAAAAAAAAATTTGGAGTAGTTATAATATAGGCAAACATAATTGATTGTGTAACCTATTAACATCAATTTTTCATCTGTTGAAATTCTTTTGTGTCTTAGTAATCAATTTTTCTGTGGAGAGACACCTTTTTTTGGAGATTTCATGTTTCTTAGTGTTTTGTGCTGCTGTAACAGAATACCTTTAGACTGAGGGATGTATTTTGAGTAGAAATTCACTGGTTGACATATCTGGAAGCTGGGAAGTTCAAGACTAGGGAGCCAACATATTGTGAGGCCCTTCTTGCTGTGTCATTCCATGATGGAAGGCAGAAGGAAAAGACAGAGCAAGAGGGTGCCCAATTCACTCTTTATAACAACACCAAAGCCACCCATGAAAGCAGAAGCTCTCATAGCCTTGTCATCTCTTAAAGGTCTCACTTCTAAATACTATTACAATGGAAATTAAATTTTATCATAAGAATATGATGAATTCACCATATGGAAAAGAATGAATTGACATTCAGGAGTTAACTGAAGCCCAATCCAAGAATTCTAAGCAATAAAATAAAATGATACAGGAGATTAAAGGTAAAATGTTTATTTAGAGAAAGAATCAAAATGAGCTGATGGAGCTGAAAAACTCACTTCAAGAGTTTCAGAATACATTTCCAAGTACCAACAACAGAATTGACCAAGCTAAGGAAAGAATCTCAGAGCCTGAAGATCTACTCTCTGAGTTAACTCAGTCAGACAAAAATAAAGAGAACAGAGTAAAGGGGAATGAATGAAACTACTGATTATGTGATTATGTGAAGAAACAAAATCTATCACTCAGTGGCATCCCTGAGAGACAGGTAGAGAAAACAAGCAACTGGAAAAATCTTCAGGATATCTTCCATGAAAATTTTCCCAATCTCACTTTGAGGGGCCAACATTCAAATTAAGAAAATGAAGACAATAAGATGTTAAACGAGAAAACTATCTGCAAGACACATAATCATCAGATTCTTCAAGGTTAAAATGAAAGAAAAACTATAATAATAAGGCAGCTAGAGAAAAGAGGAAGTTTGCTTATAATGGAAGCCCCATTAGGCTAAATGCAAACTTGTCAGCAGAAACCATAGAAGCTAGAAGAGATTAAGGGTCTATAGTCAGCATTCTTAAAAGAATTACTAAGCATTCAGCCAAACCAGGCTTCATAAATAAAGGAGAAACAAGATACTTTTCAGACAAGCAAATGCTGAGGGATTTTGTAACCACCAGATAACCACCAGACCTGCCTTACAAGAGGTCCTGAAAGGAGTGCTAAACATAAAGAAAACACTATTGTTAGCAACTACAAAAACACTCATAAGTCCATAAAACAGTAACACTGTAAAGCAACATATAAACAAGTCTGTGCAATAACATCTGAAAGTATCATGGCAGGAACAAATCTACACATATCAGTATCAATACTAACCTTGAATGTAAATAAACTAAATGCCCCAATTAAAAGGCAAAAAGTTATAAATTGGATAGAAAGCAAGACCCAATGGTATGCTGGTTTCAAGAGAACCATCTCATATGCAATGACACCCATACACTCAAAGTAAACAAATGGAGAAAAATGTACCAAGCAAAGGGAAAACAGAAAAAAGCAGGGGTTGCTATTCTAATTTCAGACAAAGTAGACTTTAAAACAGCAAATATTTTAAAAAAGACAAACAAAGGTATTACATAATGGTATAGGGCTCATATCAACAAGAAGATTACAAGAAGATATAACTATGCTAAATATGTACACATGCAACACACGAGCACCCAGATTCATAAAGCAAGTTCCTAAAGACCTATGAAGAAAGAGACTTTGATAACCATGCTATAATACTGGGAGAATTCGACACCCCACTGAAAATGTTAGATCATCAAGGTACAAAATTAACAAAGATATTTAGAACTTGAAATCAACATTTCACCAAATGGTCCTAATTAATAAATATCTATAGAACACTCTACTCCACACAACATTATATACATTCTTCTCATTTTCACATGACACAAACTCACAGTCATATAAAACAATCCTCAGCAGATTAAAAAAAAAATATATGATCCACAATCTTGCAACATACTGAAATAAAAGTAGAAATCAATACTAAGAATCTTTCTCAAAACTATATAATTAAATGGAAATTAAACAACCTGCTCCTGATTGACTTTTGGGTAAATAATAAACTTAAGGCAGAAATCAAGAAACTATTTGAAACTAATGAGAAGATGCAACATACCAGAATCTCTGAGACAGAGATAAGGCAGTGCGAAGAGGGAATTTTATAGCACTAAATGCCAACATTAAAAAACTAGAGAGATCTCAAATTAACAACCAAATGTCACAACTAAAGGAACTAGAGGAACAAGAGAAAACAAACTGCAAAGGTAGCAGAAGAAAAGAAATAGCCGAAATCAGAGCTGAATTGAAAGAAATTGATACATGAAAAGCCACGTAAAAGATCAACAAATCCACAATTTGTTTTTTGGAAAGAATAAATAAGATAGATTACTAGATAGACTAACAAAGGAGAAAAAAAGATCTGAATAAACGCAACCAGAAATTTAAAAAAGGGATGTAACCACTGACCTCACAGAAATACAAAATGTCTTCAGAAGCCACTACAAACATCTGTATCCACACAAGCCAGAAGAAATGTATAAATACCTGGACATATACAACCACCTAAGATTGAACCAGCATGAAATTGAATCCCTGAACTGATCAATAATGAGTTCTGAAATTAAATCAATAATAAAAAGTGTATCAACCAGAAAAAACCCAGGACCAGACATATTCAAAGCCACATTTTACTAGACATATAAAGAAGAGGTGGTATCACTCCTCTTGAAACTATTACAAAAGAGGAATAATTCCTCCCCAACTCTTCTGTGAGGGCAATCTATGAAAAATCCTTTGGCATAGATGCAAAAATACTAGCAAACCAAATCTAAAAGCACATCAAAAAGCTAATCCACCACAATCAATTAGACATTTTTCCTGGGATGCAAAGATGGTTCAACATATGTAAGTCAATAAATGTGATTCACCACATACATAAAATCAAAACTAAAAAAAAAAAAAAAAAAAAAAAAAAAAAAAAAAAAAACTTATGATCATCTTTATAAATGAAGAAAAGCCATTTGATAAAATTCAACACCACTTTATGTTAAAAACCCTCAACAAACTAGAAATTGAAGGAACATATTTCAAAATAATAAGGGCCATCTATCAAAAACCCACAGTGAACATCATACCAAATGGGTAAATACTGGGAACATTCCCCTTGAAATCTGGAAGATGACAAGGATGTACTCATTAACCACTCCTATTTAACATGAAACTAGATGTGTTTTTCTAGCCAGAGCAGTCAAGCCAGAAAAAGAAACAAAAGGCATCCAGATAGCAAAAGAGAAAATCAAAGTATCCTTCTATGCAGCCAATATGATGTTATACCTAGAAAACTCCCTAGTCTCTGCCCTAAAGCTCCTAGATCTGATAAACAACTTCAGCAAAGTTTCAGGATACAAACTCAATGTACAAAAATCAATAGCATTTCTATACATCAACATCTAAGTTGCCCAGCCAGGCATGGTGGCTCTTGCCTGTAATCCCAGCACTTTGGAAGGCTGAAGTGGGCAGATCATGAGGTCAGCAATTTGAGACCAGCCTGACCAACATGATGAAATCCCATTTCTACTAAAAATACAAAAAATTGCCAGGTATGATTGTACATGCCTGTAATCCCAGCTATTCAGGAAGCTGAGGCAGGAGAATCACTTGAACCTGGGAGGCAGAGGTTGCAGTGAGCTAAGATCACACCACAGCACTCCAGCCTGGTGACAAAGTGAGACTTCGTCTCAAAAAAAAAAAAAAAAAAAAAAAAAAAAAAAAAAAAAAAAAAATCCAAGCTGAGAGCCAAATCAAGAACACAATCCCACTCACAATAGCTACAAAAAGAATAAAGTACCTAGGAATACAGATAACCAGTGAGGTGAAAGATCTTTACAATGAGAATTATACAACACTGCTCAACGAAATCAGAGATGATACAAATAAGTGGAAAAGTATTTCATTCTCATAGGTAGGAAGAATCAATGTTGTTAAAAATGCCGTACTTCCCAAAGCAACTTACAGATTTAGTGCAATTCCTATCAAACTACCAATAATATTTTTCACAGAATTAGAAAAAAAAAACAAAAAACAAACAAACAAACAAAAAAACCTACCTTAAAATTCATATTGAACCAAAAAAGAGCCCAAATAGTCAAGGCAATCGTACTTAAAAAAAAAAAAAAAAAAATCGAAGCTGGAGATATCACATTACCCAGTTTTAATCTGTACTTTAAAACTGTGGTAACCAGAACAGCATTGTACTGATACAAAAACAGACCCATAAGACCAATGGAGCAGAATAGAGAACCGTGAAATAATGCTGCACACCTCGGATCAACCTTCTTTACACCATATACAAAAATCAACTCAAGATGGATTAAAGACTTAAATGTAAAACATAAAAAGTTATAAAAAACCCTGGAAGATAACTGAAGAAATAAATACCGTTCTGTAACTAGGCCCTGGCAAAGATTTTATGATAAAGACTCCAAAAGCAAGTATAACAAAACCAGAAATTGACAAGTGGAATCTAATTAAACTAAGGAGTTTCTGCATGGCAAAAGAAACTATCACAAATTAAATAGAAAACCTGCAGAATGGAAGAAAACACTTACAAACTATGCATTTGAAAACAGTCCAATATTCAGAATCTGTAAAAGTTAAACAAATTTACAAGGAAAAAAACAATTCCATTAAAAAGTATGCAAAAGAACTGAATAGACACTTTAAAAAAAAAGATATACACACAGCCACCAAGTATATGAGAAAATGAACATTACTAATCACTAGAGAAATGCAAATCAAGACCACAGTGAAATACCATCTCACACCAGTAAGAAAGGCTAAAAGTCAAAAAATGACAGGCTTTAGCAAGTTTGCTGAAAAAAAAGAACACTTAGACACTGCTGTTGTGAATGTAAATTAGTTCAGCCACCATGGAAAACAGTTTGGTAATTTCTCAAAGAACTCAAAGCAGAATTAACCTTTGACTTAATTTGACTTTCACAATTGGGCATACACTCAAAGGAATATAAATATTCTACCATAAAGGACACACATGTATACATTTATTGCAGCGCTATTCACAATAGCAAAGACAGGAAATCAAGCTAAAAGCCCATCAAAAGTAGACCAGAATTAATAAATATGGTAAATATACACCATGGGATACTACACAACCACATAAAAGGATGAGATCATGGCTTTTTTAGCAACAGGGACAGAGCTTGAGGCTATGCATTAGTCTGTTTTCATGCTGCTGATAAAGACATATTGGAGACTGGGAAGAAAAAGATATTTATTTGGACTTACAGTTCTTTGTGGCTGAGGAGGTCTCAGAACTATGGCTGGAGGGAAAAGGCACTTCTTACATGGCAGTGGCAAAAAATGAGGAGTAAGCAAAAACAGAAACACCAGTAAACACATCACATCTTGTGAGACTTACTTTTACAAAAAGAGCACAGGAAAGACTGGCCCCCATGATTCAATTACTTCTCCCACAACACGTGGGAATTTTGGGAGATACAATTTAAGTTGAGATTGTGTGGGGACACAGCCAAACCATATCATTCTACCTCTGGATCCTCTAAGTCTCATGTCTTCATGTTTCAAAATCAATCATGCCTTTTCAACAGTATCTCAAGTCTTAACTCATTTCAGCATTACCCCAGAATTCCACAATGCAAAATCTCCTCTGAGACAAGGCAAGTCTCTTCTGCTTATGAGCCTGTAAAACCAAAATCAAGCTAGTTTCTTTCTAGATACAATGGGGGCACAGTATTGGGTAAATACAGCCATTCTAAATGGGAGAAATTGGCTAAAGCAGAAGAGTTACAGGGCCTATACAAGTCTGAAATCCAGCCAGGCAGTAAAATCTTGAAGCTCCAAAATGATCTCATTTGACTCCAGGTCTGCAATACAGGTCATGCTGATGCAAAAGGTGGGTTCCCATGGTCTTGGGCAGCTTGACCCCTCTGGCTTTGTAGGGTACAGCCTCCCTCCAAGCTGCTTCCATGGGCTGACACTGAGTATTTGCAGCTTTTTTAGGCACACAGTGCAAGCTGTCAGTGGATCTGCCTTTTGGGGGTCTGGAGGACAGTGGCCCCCTTTTCACAGCTCCACTAGGTGGTGCCTCACTAGGGACTATGTGAGGGGGCTCCAACCCCACATTTCCCTTCTGCACTGCCCTAGCAGAGGTTCTTTGTGAGGGTCCTGCCTTTGCAGCAAACTTTTGCCTGGGTACCCAAGCACTTTCATACATCTTCTGAAATCTATCTGGAGGTTCTCAAATCTCAATTCTTGATTTCTGTGCACCTGCAGGCTCAATGTCATGTGGAAGTTTCCAAGGCTTAGGCTAGCACCCTCTTAACCACAGCCCAACCTGTATGCAGGCCCCTTTCAGTCATGGCTGGAGCAGCTGGGAGACAGGTCACAAAGTCCCTAGGCGGTACCCAGCATGGGGACCCCGGACATGACTCACAAAACCACTTTTTCCTCCTAGGTTTCCAGGCCTGTAATGGGAGGGGCTGCCATGAGTTTCTCTAACATGGCCTGGAGTCATTTTCTTCATGGTTTTGGGGATTAACATCAGGCTCCTTACTATGTATGCAAATTTCTGCAGCTGGCTTGAATTTCTCCTTGGAAAATGGGATTTTCTTTTCTATCACCTAGTCAGGCTGCAAATTTTTCAAACTTATATGCTCTCCTTCCTTTATAAAATTGAATGCCTTTAACAGCATCCAAGTCACTTCTTGCATGCTTTGCTAGTTAGAAATTTCTTCTGCCAAACACCCTAAATCATTTCTCTCAAGTTCAAAGATCCACAAATCCCTAGGGCAGGGCAAAATACTGCCAGTCTCTTCGCTAAAACATAACAAGAGTCACCTTTGCTCCAGTTCCCAAAAAGTTCCTCATCTCCATCTGAGACTACCTCAGCCTGGACCTTATTGCTCATATTGCTATCATCAGCATGTTGGGGCAAGACATTCAACAAGCCTCTAGGAAGTTCCAAACTTTCCCACATTTTCCTGTCTTCTTCTGAGCCCTCCAACCTTTCCCAGCCTCTGCCTATTATCCAATTCCAAAGTTGCTTCAACATTTTCAGGTACCTTTTCAGCATCACCACATTCTTGGTACCAATTTACTATATTAGTCTGTTTTCATGCTGCTGATAAAGACATACCTGAGACTGGGAAGAAAAGAAGGTTTAGTTGGACTTACAGTTCCAAATGGCTGGGTAGGTCTCAGAATTATGGTTGGAGGTAAAAGGCACTTCTTACATGAGAGCAGCAGGAGAAAATGAGGAGGAAGCAAAAGCAGAAATTCCTGATAAACCCGTCAGATTTCCTGAGACTTATTCACGATCACAAAAATAGCACAGCAAAGACCAGTCCCCATGATTCGGTTACCTCCCCTCTTAGTCCCTCCCACAATATGTGAGAATTCTGGGGGATACAATTCAAGTTGAAATTTGGGTGAGGAGACAGCTAAACCATATCAGGCTACTATCTTAAGTGAGTTAACCCAGGAACAGAAAACCAAATACCACATGAACTCACTTATAAGTGGGAGCTAAACATAGTGTATATATGAACACAAAGAAGGAAACAACAGACTCCAGGGCATACTTGAAAGTGAAGAGTGGGAGTAGGATAAGGATTGAAGAACTACCTATTGGGTACTATGCTTAATACCTGAGTTAAAAACAATCTGAATAGCAAACCTCCACCACATGCAATTTACCTATATTACAAAACTGCACATGTACCTCTGAACCTAAAATTTAAAAATTAAACATTTTTTCAGGATAATTTGAAAACTTTTGCTATGTAAAGTCATTCTGCATAGAATTTACTCTGGGTTATATTTAAATATGAATATTTAATTATGATAATTAGCACATGAAAGTAATTATAAAATTTTACCTGAGAAGTAAAGCAGAATTTCAGGTGAAGTTATCCATGAATTTTTCCTAATCCCCACCTCAAATTCTACCACTCATTTCCATTGTCTGCCTAGGTTTTGAAAATCAAATGTGTAAGAGATGTAATATATGTGTGGCCATTGAAAAGCACATGCAGAAACCATTTTCAGGACATGGTATGCTCTACTCTGGGCTCCACTAAAACATTCCTCTTATTATTTAAATCCCTTGCTCAGCTTGGTTCTCTGATCTCTCTGTTGGTGTATATTCTAAGCATAAGAATCTCATTCCAAAGTGATGAATACAAACATTGAAGAATTTTACCTGAATCTATACTACAATGCCATCAAGTTCAAATATCAGTATGTCAGAATCATGGAGTCAAAAACTAATTCTAAGTTCTAAATGCTGCCTAGAAAAAAGAGAACAGAGTTTCGGGCACTGGAAACTCAGGAATTTTGTTGTTGTTGTTTATTTCTTTTAAATTTTTTTGGAGAAATATGAAAAGAAATAATAGCAGAAAAGATAGAACATGAGGGGGGGAAGAGAATATCCTCTGCTTTTCTTAGTAAATCAAATTGCTCCTATACACTGATTTTGTTCAAAGACTAAATTTTTAAAGGTATTTATATTTCATGAAGTGCTATTTCTTTTCACTTTCTATAAAAAGTGTTTGTGTGTATGTGTGTATAACCAATTTGTGATCTGAAAAAAAAAATTCTTTTACCCTAAACACAAACCTTTTTTTTTTGTTCTGTGTATGTATGCATATTTTAGATACATATAATTTTGCACTCCACATTATTTACTCCATCATTGTCAACAGCATGTATTTTCATTTTTGCAAAATTTTCATAATAATCATGTTAATGGATTCACAATTTCTCTTCATGCATTTTTTTTTTTTACTTAAACATTTCTATTGTTTAAGTTGAGTTTCTTTCAGTATTTAAATTCTGGGGTACTGATACTTCAGACTTAAATTTTTAGCCTTGTTTTAAGTCTCTAAAAATGAATATGAAATGCAGAAATTATGTTAGTTTTTCTTCGTTTTATAAAATGTATAACAATCTAATTAAGATCTGGTGTACTAATTTTCTAGAAAGAAATTTAAAATATGATCACATGTGTCAGAACTTCTATAAGCAATTTTATTCTTATTATTTTCAAAAGAATTTCTTAAAGGACCATGTATCATATGATGGTAAATTTAATTTACCAGTATACTGGTAAATTATTACTGAAATTTTACTAGTAAAAAAATAACATCTGCTTGCATGTTCTGCACATTCATCCCAGAACTTAAAGTAAAATAAAAACATATATAACATTTGAAATATTTTTATATTGAAAATATGCATGTTAACATACATACATTTGCTTCTTTAAGTGCAGATATAGATATATATTACTGTATATTAAAGCTACCTCCACACATACACAAATACAGTTGTGAGTGCATCTTTTGGTAGGAAAATCATTGTCACTGTTTTTTAATGTTGGTTCTTATTCAATTGCATGCTTCACTAAATACATTGTATCCAAATATACACCAGAAATGCATGTAAAAGACATTAAATTCAAAAATCGATCACAGCACCTATCTTAATCCAAAAATCATTTTCTTCATATGGTTTTTACTAAATAGGAAACTTAAACATGAAATGACACAATTCTTCCCCCATTTTCACACCTGCTCAAATCTTTTCTAAGTGTTTTTGTATCAATTTGGAAAATATTGCCCATTTGCTCAGTCCAGGATAACTACTTGTATTTTTGTAAAATAAGCTGTTATTAATGTGGAGAAGTTGATATCACTTTAGTGATATTCCTTGGGAAATATAAAGGTCAAATCATTAGCATGATATGTTCCAATCAAGAAAGTAAGATTTAAGTCACAAAAATCTGCTAACAAAATCCTCCACACAATGTTAAAAAACTTATTTTTGTAGTAGACTGGTATTTTTTAAAAATATAACTGTTTTGTCTTAGTCAACAAATATATTTACTAAAAGCTTATATGACATGTTGACAAGAAGAAATGCTAGATTGTAACCCCAAATTTGTTTTCACCACAGACATTGCTCTGGGTTGCAGAAGCTCTTTTGCCCTGGAATCCTTAAGGAAAGCTATCAACAGTGTTGTAGTTGAAATGTCATTCACATAGTAGATTCAAGTAAGACTGCAAAAGTGAAGTGAGTTCAGTTTCTGCTTCTTAGAAGCAAATGCTTCTTGGAACTGAATGACACTAGAGAATGTATGAGAAGCAAAGAGAAAATGAAAGCATGCAGAGGTTTTAAACCTCATTAATCTTGGATATATTGCAGGAAGCCATTTTTTTCTCAATTATATATTTACTTTCTATTTTTCAACTATAATTCTCAAAGATACTTCACTCTACTAAATAATGATTAATTGTAATCATATTAAAATGATTACAATTTAAACATATTAAAACAGTCACATGAGAATAAATTGCTTTCCTTTCAAAATTAGTTATTCCTTAAAATTCCCTTTAGTTAAAAAAAATTGATATTTTATATAATTCTTTAAATATTTTGTTATATCTGATGTATGATATTCTATATCTGGTTTATTATATATATAACATAAAATTTGCATTGTAGTATATATGTCTTATATATATATTACATATTATACATCTACATGTTTTTCTTGTACACATTATATGTTGCACACACACACACAGATACCAACACTTAAGGAGGTTTTGCATCATGGATGCCATCATTGTGAGAACAAAAGGTAAAATAGTAAGCAATATAACCATAATCTTGGTTTAGTTCCTACATTTCCCACAATTAGATAGTGTATAAAAAATTCAAATTAATATAATTCAGAAACCTTGTTTCTGCAGGCTTTGGAAATTTACCTTTCTTTAATGCCAAGCTGACATTCTCCATAGCTCCTACTATGCTTGTGACAGGAATGTCCCCTGAAAAATGTATTGCAATGGTTTCTAATATATAGTTAAATATTTACAAAGCTGCCCAGATTGTTCTTTGTCACTTTAGTCTTGCTGTATACTCTGGTTTTAGTCCTGGTATCTGAACTCAGAGTATCTTCTTCAGACAGTTATGTCTTTTACTCCATTACGTTATACCCATGGTGGCAGAGGGCTCTTCAGAAGTCTCCTCAATGTAGTTACACTCATAATGGAATGTTCAATAAAATTTTGCTGAATTCTGCTATTTGAAAATAATAGAAAGAAATTACAGAGTAAAAAAGAAAAACCCAACATTTGACATATTTCTGATGTTTACAGGTCTATAGGGAACCACTTACTGTTATTCTATTTTCTCAGCCTCCACTCTACCTGACAAAGGGTCCACTTTTATTCTCTAATTTCAAAGCACAGTCCTACATTTTTTCTACCTAGACTCTAGGGTACTGAAACTAAATTAACAGAGAACATATTTTCTTGTTTGTTAGTCTTGTCCAGATTCTTTATATACCTAACAATAGGCAAAGAATTAATTTTATCCAGGATTAATAATATTTACATTTTAAAGAGGAATAGCGTCTTTCTTAGTTATCTAAAAGCTCATTAATTTAAAAGTATAAATTGGCATGACCTTGACCAAACCATTAGTCACACTGCAATGTTCATCCTAAAACAAAAAAATGACCTGATATCAGTATTTCTAGAAAAATCAAAACTACTCATAGTAGAAACATGTACTCAAGTTGTGGAAATAACAAAAATAAATTACAATGAGAAAACAAAAAAGTATTTGACAGTTTACTGCTGAATTTTTTTATATATGGGTAGCATAGGTTTTCTGCAGGAACTTGCCTTACTTCTCTTCATCATTATTTTATAATGATTAGTTTAGAAATCAAAGCAACATTTCCACACTAATCTTTCTCTTTTCAATGAGGTTCTATTAGAAAGAATATTAATATGTCATATAGAAACTAATTTCCTCTCAAATTTTTGTCACTTAATAAATATTTGTTGAAAAAATGTTTCTAAAATACCAATCTTTGTTCAGTAATTTTAGCAAAGCCCAGCCCCATGGTGTGCCAGCATTCAGAGTAGGAGAAAAACAAGAGTAATGTGCATTTTTGGGGTTGTTGAAAGACTCTGTGGGCTGAATGAGTGAAGGAGAGAGTGAGAAATGAGAGAAGAGGAAAGACACCATAACCGCTTTTTGCCTCCACTTTCTGTTCCTCACATTGTTGTGCCTTTATTTTTATTTTTATTTTTTTGACAGAGTCTTGCTCTGTTGCCCAGGCTAGAGTGCAGTAGCATGATCTCGGCTCACTGGAACCTCTGCCTCACTATGTGATCCTCCTGCCTCAGCCCCCCAGTAGCTGGGATCACAGGCACATGTACCATGCCTGGCAATTTGTTTTGTATTTTTAGTAGAGACAGGATTTCGCCATATTGGCCAGGCTGGTCTCCAACTCCTGACCTCAGGTAATTTACCTTGGTCGGCCTCCCCAATTGCTGGAATTACAGGCATGAGCCACCACGCCCGGCCCTGTTATTTTAAAGCAGATATACACACAAACCTGAAGGTCTTACCTCATGTCTCTTTATCATAAGGATGTTTTAATTCTGCCTGGTTGTATTTATGATTATATTTTCTCCATTATTGTCTGTGTTATAATCAATATTTATGGTTTTATTGTTTTTTTCATAAAGCAAAAATTATATAAAGGAAAGCTAGAGGCTAAAGTTTGTAGTTAAAAATAATATATTATATTTTTCCACTGTAACGGGATAAACATTTATCACGCCTAAATTAAAATTTAGAAACACTATGTAAAATATGCTGTGATAGTCACTTGAAAATATTTCATTTTTAATTTTCAATTTAATACATAAAAGACATTATCTACAATTATATATTAAAGTACTTCCATTCTAAAAATTAGGTAACATTATGTAAAAAAATAAACATTTTTATCTGTTGATAATACTTTTTAAATGTGTTTGCTCCCTGATATATGAAAAATTTGGTAAAGTAACTTGCTTTAGTATAAGTCCTAACCTACTTAGGACTCAAAGCAATTTGCCGATCATTTATATATTCAGTTGTTGTTTAAATGCTTGTATCATTATAGAATTTTAATTTACATTCTAAATTTTCAAGCACTGAGTTTATAAGCTTGTAAGATTCAATTCTTTTGTTGTAGAAGTATATCATATAATCATTTTTATTGTCTGCAAATTGCTAGGATCATTATATGCATCAAATGTTAAATTTTCAAATGCAGGTGTTTAAACTTTTATTTTATAACTTAAATTAATACTTTCCCAAACCTTTGCTCAGACACGGCCTACAATAGCCCCGAGGGACTAAATTTCACCAATGAAAGATGAGAAAATAAAGATATTCTAAAATATTTCATAATCTTATTACATTTTTATTTTAAAACTACTAATTAATAATGGATAATGTTCTCGAATTCTTTGTGAAGTACACAACATTTAAAAAGGGTTGAATTTTGCTCATATTTTGTATGACTCTTCACTGACTTTGTGAAGACCATGTTT
The DNA here is from genome assembly GCF_048565385.1 of Saimiri boliviensis. Classification (NCBI taxonomy): domain Eukaryota; kingdom Metazoa; phylum Chordata; class Mammalia; order Primates; family Cebidae; genus Saimiri; species Saimiri boliviensis. The sequence goes on along the minus strand of NC_133453.1, from coordinate 55,277,664 downwards.
GAAATATCATTGATGAGAGTGTGCATCAATTATTTGATACACATTGAACCTTTTTTGTTATTTACAAAATGTGTTAGGTATAGTTTCATTTTATTTCCTGGATCACTGTCTAATTGATACATGATAACTGAGTCTATATCTCCATTCTTTCAAGAGACTGGATGATCTTTAAATATAAGAAAGAAGTAGATTCAGAATGCCTGGCAAGTGCTCATAATGCTGTGCTCATAAAATTCTTCCATAAATAAAAAGATCCAGTCATAAATTTTTTATCATTTTATGACACTCTATTTGGGGACAATAATACCATATTAATTACAAAAAGTTTATGTTTTGATATTAACAAAGTGTTCCTAAACATAAGATATGTTAGATATAGAAAGGGAACAAAGCTTACCCCGTTTCAGTTACTGATGCTATAAAAAATTTAAAAAACAGTGTTTTGTTATCTTTGATCTTTAATCAAAGGTTTGTTTAATATGTGTTAATATTACTTCATATATGCCAAATTTATTAAATTTACATGCTTTCATATGAATATTTTGTCTCTTAAATGACTTGAATACATATATTTTAATCATTACTCATGTATTTGTAGTCATTTTTACTAATAAAAATTTATTTGTTAAAATATATTTATTAGCTTACTTTTCCTCCTTTAAATTCTATTGGCTTGTTTTTATGTATCTCTACTACCTTTTTATTTTTGGCTAGTTTCAAAAATCTAGGTTATATTTTTATTATATACTCCTTACCCTTGATCTTTAATACACATTTATATATTACTATATTAATAAAATTATTTTATAAGTTAAGCTAATAGACTTATCTTTATGTACAAATTCATACCAACCTTCTCTGTGTTACCTAAAATTTGAGTTCCATCTATTTATAATACACAAAACAACACAATTGGTGTTCTATATGCTCGTGTGTGTGTGTGTGTGTGTGTGTGTGTGTGTGTGAAAGAGAGAGAGAGAGAAAGAGAGAGGGAGAGGGAGAGAGACATAGAGATAATTATATATTTTTTTTAACTTACTCTATTTTATATTTTTATGTATTTGGAACAAAGGAAAGGGACCTCAAAGCCTGATTAAACAATAACTCAATAACTTGAATATGAATCTTTAAGAAGCATTTTAAGATAGAATTATTGTTATGAATAAAGTCAGTTCACAGACTCTAATATTCAAATGTTCAAATGAATACCGAATCATTAATAAAACAGAGAGATCATACACACCAAAATCAGGGAACTAGGTACTCATTAAAACAGAGATATAAATACATACCAAGATACGGTCATTCAAAGGAATTGTGCTATTTTCCCACTCGATACTAGTCTGAAAACACAGTTATAATTCTGTGCCTAATCTTTCCCAGAAGTCTCTCAAGTCACTTAATTAAAATGATTCTGAAGTAAGAGAAGGAAATGTACTTGCAATTCTCAGCTCTAGAAAATAAATACCATGGGATTTTACTTCAACCTTGATTATCTTCTGTTTTCAAATTTAAAGTGTTTAGGAATTTCACTGTAAAAAGGTAAGTCTGAAGTAAATGTAAAATGTAGTCTTTAGTTCAGCATCTTAATAATCTTTCCCTTTACAAAAAGTATTGTTTTTGCTCTGCATTTATTCTATGTGGGCATTGACTTTCATTTTAAAAATATATATAGTTCTCTATTCCTTCAGCATAAGGTTAAATTAGAATGCAATAAAGTTAAATTAGAAATATTATATGTGCTAAAATAAAAACACATTGTTATTCATACTATGAACATATTTGAATAAAATACTGAAATCTGTAGTGTATTAAAATATTGGACATTGTGTAATATTATTTGTCACATCTCTTTTTTATAATTTTTCTGCAAATTTTTGAATGTTTGAAATAATAAAAATGGATGGATTCTCAAGCCAGATTCACACAATACAGGTCTTACCTAGTATCAATCATCTCTAATAATTTCAGGAATACAAATAATCATGGATAATAAGTGCAGCAGTAAGAAATCTGGGACCTCTAACACAGCTCCCAAGGTACTCTAATTTCCTACATGATGCATTTATGTCCCAAATTTATATATGAAGTCTAAATAATATGTGTGATTCGTATCACTTACACATAAAGAGCCACTCATATCATGAAATATCTTCATGTTATACTCAGATAGGGAGAGTTCTACCTGAAATTTTCCAGGGAGTCATGCCCCCATAAATCATAGGTTCCTGCTTCATCTGTCATAGCCAATAATGAATAACCAGGTTCATCATGCCAAAAATTTTCGGTAAATAAAAGTTGTATTATCTTATTAGCAAATATGATGAGCCTGTTTGCCAGGAGGTCTGTGGTTAGCATGTTTGTAATGAAATTTGACAGGATAGGCCTGCATTTCCTTGTTTTGAAAACCTACCTCTTAGCTGTTTTTCTCATATAGACAAAACACTATTGGTTAATAATGACAGTTTTAATTCTTTCTTTACAAGCTATATATTTTCATTTTCTTGCTTGATAGATTAGTTTGTCAATACAGTAAAATGTAGAATAAAAGTCATCCTTACACATAAAAATAAGAGATAGATCCAAATTCACCATTACAAGTGGTATTTGCTGTGAGTTCGGATTTGATATTCTTTATCAGGCAAGTGAGTTTTATTCTATTCATTTTTTTGTAAATAGTTTTATTAGGAAGCATTTTATACATTTTATCTTATGTTTACATGTGTAGATATGATTATTAATCTCACTTAACTTATAAATGTGGTGGATTTTATTAACTGATCGCTTAATGTTAGTTCTGACTTAAATTCCTGGAGTAGGTACAATTGCTCATGTTGCACTATCTTTTTGATATATGTTAGCCATTTTTAAGGATATTTGTAGTTACGTTTATACATAAGGGTAGTATTAGCTATTTGGTACACTTCGCTCAACTGGGATTTGCCTAATGATTTTCTCATGATTAAAAAGGGCTGTTTTGAGAGGAAGAAATATCAGAGAGGAAAATGTTACTTTTATTACATAATGTCAAGGGCATGTATTATTATCACAAATTGTCATGATTGATTTTCACGTGGTTGCCTGGACAAACGAATATGTCAGGATTCTGTAAACTTGCTGTTTCCTTTCCCCTTTCCATACAGCAATTTTTGAATCAAGTCACTATGTGTAGCTTGTGATTAGTGAGTAAAGTATTATGATCTACCTCCTCAAAAGAAAGTATCTACAGAAATAACAATTTGGAAATTATCTTCCTAGGGAATTTGATCTTTCTCCCATGCTTATTTGTTTCAATCATTAATTTATAATCAGTATAGACATTTATCTTATACTTTCATTTATAATCTAATACTACCATATTTTCTTGTTCAAATTATTCCAGATTTGGCCATTAGGAACTTTGTTCATTTTTTTGGTATTCCTTTAACACAACCCCATACTTCCATTTTTGGTTTGCTTGTTTCTTTATTTGTTTATAGAAATTTCTTTCTTTATGACACTGGAATATAGTCCAGGCTCTTAATTTTCTGTCTCAAGCCAAGAATCATCCATTTCTCCCAGAGGCCATGAGGACTTTTATTGGAGAATGCTTTTTACAAACCAAGATCTGGGCTCTAGTTCTGCTCCTTAACATTTCAGGGTTATTGCTAGGCTTCTCAGCTAAGATAGCTCATTTTTCAAAATTTTTGTCATTTCTTTTATTACTGTATATTTGGGGTATAAATCATAAACCACTTAAATGTTTTACTATTTTAACTTAACATTTAAACATGTCAGTTTTTATTTTTGAAAACATACTATATTAACCTTGTGTTATTAATGTACATACAGATAAAGAATGGCAGAGCATTAGAAATTTCTTGTATGTGCTTTTGCGATGCTATCTGCATATAAGTGAGTTATATTATCATACTTCATATAAACTGCAAAAAGACTGTGAAGATACTTTAATAGTGAATATAACAGTGATGAACAGTGAAGAAAATTATGTTTTTACTGTCTTTTCCAGTTCAATAGCTCTTTACTTTGAAGTCTGTGTTAAAAATTACTTAATAACCTGTTCATGGAATATAGAATGCCAACTCCAAAGTCACCAATTTTGTTACCTAAATTCATTACCTTTCCAGTTTATACCTATACTAGGCCTGGGGAGGTGATAAAGGATTCCTATGTAATTGCAAATTTGTTAAAAAGTGTAAGAAAATTTTATAGGTAATAATACACAGATTAAAGGGTCTGAAGAAGAATTTGGGAAAATTCTATTTGTTTATATTTACCTTTCTCTAGATTGAATTTAAGTAGCTTATAAAGATAGAACTTGAAAATAATTAATAGTTTACTTTTATATAGGACAGAAGTTTCTTAAGGAGAGAAGAGTATATTAATTGTATTGTTTTCTCATCACCTAACTCCTCTCGTTTCTTCCAAAGAAGAGATATCTATGAAAAGTACTTCTATGTTCCATCATTTCTAGTTTTACAAATGTGAAAAATTTTTGGTTATTTACAACATAAATTTTTTACATGCACACAAAATGGTAAAACTTGTAATTGTGTAATTATGATAATGTTTATTATTAGAAGTCATTATAATGTAATTCATAAGCCTTGCATTTGCAAGTGTGGTTAAACATGTTTTTGTACTAAATATGTGTTTAATTTTATATTTATTAAAATAATCATTGACAAATGGTAAGATTATTGAATATTTTTATATAATTACAATCATCATCTTAAAGATTTGACTTAATATATGGTACATGGTTCATATTTATCATCTTAAATGGGCTTCCACTTTCTATTTTAATTAGTTTACTAGAAGTTCTAACTTTTTAAAAGCCCATTTTATAAGTATTTAAATATAATATGTATGTGTGTGACTATTTGTAGGCATGAAATTTTGTCTTTAGCAGTTTTAATAATAGACAGATCACTCACTGAAGTGAGTATGAGGCTCACAGACTTGAGAGGCATAGAAGTGCATTTATTGTTTCCAAAATGTATTTTTCAGAGGATACATTTTTAAATGTATAGAATATATTTTTATTTTACTTGCTAATGATGAAAGAAATTTGTAAATGAATTAGTCACACTCATTTTTCAAAAGTATGGTCTTTTTCATGGGTGCTCAAATGCAGATATTATGGATTCTGAGTGATTAAAAAATAAAAGTTTTGTTTTTCTAAGTAGAAAATGTTAGTTGAAACACTTTAGAAGAAACTATGTTCTACAATAACAAAGTAGAAAGAAAAATATACTTACATATTGACTCCTCATGTAATAGTCTAGTTCATTCTAAAATAAATTGGAAAAATAATACATTTCAAAGACAAGGGTAACGTTTAAAATATATTTTATATTTTTTATTTTTTCTTCTAAAATTTGAATCTTATTTTTTTCTGTTTAAGATGAATATAAACAAATTAGATAATATATTGTTAATGAAAGTCAAGTGCAAATTATGCCTCATGTTCTTACAAATTGATATAACTAAGCATTTAGGTTGTGATTTTTTTCTAATGTTGCAAAAGTAAAGTTTTTCTTTAAATTGAAAACGTGATACTTTTTAACGATAAATACAATTATTTTTATTTCTAGTTGTTAGTTCAATCACTGTCTTCACATACAAGTAGCAAATACTAAAAAATGCTTGATTAATTTAAGAAACTTTTAAATTATTTTTTTCAGTATAATAGTAGCTGTGGATTTGTCACATAGGGCCTTTAGTGTGCTAAAATTCAGTCTTTTTATACCTGATTTATTGAGAGTTTTTATCAGGAAGACATGTTTACTTTATTAATGCTTTTTGTTAATCTACTGAAATGATTATGTCTTTTTTTCTTCATTAATGTGATGTATCATGTTTATTCACTTTCTTATGTTTATTCATTTATTTTGTTTTTGAGACAGAGTCTTCCTCTGTCACTCAGGCTGGAGTGCAGTGGTACAATCTCAGCTCACTGTAACCTCTTCCTCCTGGGTTCAAGTAATTGTCCTGCCTCAGCCTCCCGAGTTGCTACTACAGCAATTATAAGCACGCATCACCACACCTGGCTATTTTTTTGTAATTTTCATGAGACAGGGTTTCACCATGTTGGGCAGGCTGGCCTTTAGCTCCTGATCTCAAGTGATCTGCTTGCCTTGGTTTCCCAAAGTGTTGGGAATACAGGTGTGAGCCACTGCCTCCAGCCAAGAACACCGTAAAGTACTACTGTGAGAAGTTATATGCCAATTAATTGAAACAATGGAAAAAGTGGATAAATTCCAAGAATCATACAGCCTACCAGAACTTATCTAGAGGAAATAGAAATCCCAAGCAAACCAATAACATATATGAAGATTGAATGAGTAATCCAAATCTTCCCAGAAAAAGAAAGCTCAAGACCGGTTAACTTCACGTTTATTAAACATTATAGAGAAATAATCCCAGTTCTCCCTGATTCTTTCAAAATATTGAAGAGGGAACCTTTCCAAATACATTTTCCTGGCCACCATCATCCTGATACAAACGCTTGTATCAAAGACACTGTAAGAAAAAAAATGAGAGACTGATACAACTGATGGACAAAGATGCAAAAATTATCAACCAAATATTTGCAAACTAAATCCAACAGCACATTAATAGGATCATATAGCATGTCCAAGTAATGTTTATTCATGGGATGAAAGAATGTTTCAATATATTCAAACAAATAAATGTAATGGATACACTACATTAAGATAATGGAGAATAAAAAATCACATAATCTTAATAGGCATTAAAGAGGTATTTGTCAAAATTTAACACAATTTTATGATAAAAACTCTCAATAAATAAGGTATAAAAGAAACTTACCTCAACGTAATAAAAGCTGTATATTGAAAGCCCACAGCTAACATCATGGTCTATGTTGAAAAATAGAAAGGTTTTCTTCTAAGATCTGAAATGAGGCAAAGATGCCCACTTTCTATTTCTGTTCAACATGATGCTAGACCTCCTAGCCACAGCAATAAGGCAAGAAATAGAAATGAGATACATTCAAATATGACAAAAATAATTAAAATTGCCTCTGTTTGCAGATGATAATCTCAAATATAGAAAATGCAAAAGAATCCAGAAAAAAACCTGTTAGAGCTAATAAATTTATTCAGTAAACTTGCGTGATATAAAATCAACATACAAAAATTAGTTGCATTACTACATGCTAACAACAAACTACTCTAAAAGGAAGATTTTAAAAATTCAATTTATTACACCATCAAAAATAACAAAATACTTAGGAATAAACTTAAAGAGGTGAATGATATGTATACTAAAAACTATAAAACACTGATAAATATACATCAAACAAAAATAAGTAGAAACAGCAAAGAAAACAACAACATGCATAGCTTAATTTTTATTACAGCTGTATTTTGCATGCTACAGATAAGGTAACTAGTTAAACAGTTAAAGTGTTGTAGAATAAGGAGTTTGAACAAAGCTTTGTTAAAACCTAGTTCCATACTATCAGATGGCATACTTTAGAGGTGTAGACACAGGCTAAATAGTTGATTAAGTTGATCAACCATGGTTCTAATGCATGGCATTATAAGTTAATTACACATTTAAAAGTTAATTATACATTTTTGCCTGTGAAACAGGCACAATTATCACAGTATACTTACCATGACACAATATTCTGGGTGTAAAATCTATTTCTTTGGGTAAATGAAGAAAGACTTTATCAACTTAGAAGGAGTTCGAATCTTCTAAGAGTGTAAACTACCTGTAAAAGAATGACAGAATTAAGTCGTTAGTTTATTACTAATCAATCATTAATTTTAAGGCATGCCTTAGTCTTGGTACTACTTGTCTTATAAGACCAAGAGAGAGGGCTTGCTTATAGTCTGAGTTTATCAGTTTTCTTTGAAACTGAGAAATGAAACTCCATCGTTGCCAGGTTTTAAAATAGATCCAGTATATATTTAAAGGCAAGAAAGACAATCGGTATTCTATAGGAATAATTAAGTTTTACCATGTAATAGCTTTTTTTTTTTTTTTTTTTTTTTTTTTGCATTCTAAAGTTTGCTCCTGGCCATCTTTGAATTCTTTGAATTTGTGGTAATTTTTATATGTAAAATGGTTTTTCAAGTTGTTAGTAGGAAAATTACAAATACCGAAACATATAGAATGATCCAAAATGATAGATGAAATTCTTGCCCATTACTCTCAATCTCATTCTCATATCTGAGAGGAAACAAAATTTAATTTTTTAAAACATTATTCTTATCATTAAAATGATACATTATTTACAAATATGTCTTTTTAATTGATTTATTAATTTTAGACTACTTTCTGATGTCCCTTTATGAAAGATAAAGAATTTAGTTTATCTCACATTTTTCCCCACCCACCTATGATTTTTATAAAATACACTATTATCCATTCATATGATATCTAGTCATTGTCTTTATAACTGTAGATAATGCTTTCTTCTGTCTCTCTGGATTCACTAACATTATTATCTAGTGACCCATTTATACAGAAGATAGAAATCTTAGTATAGCCTGCAATTTAAATTTTTCCTGCTTCATAGTTATGTTAATTTGAACATTTTAGAAGGACATGGTTGAAATTATTCTGTTCTGCAACTACAATTATCAATGCACTATTTCTAGGTTGAATCATTTTACACTCAACACTAGACTAGAAAGAGAGAGAGGGGGGAAGGGAGGGAGAGAGAATATGTGTGTGTATATATATGTCATTATGATTAAGTCAGTGTTTTTTTACCGAACCAAGTTGGTAACTGAACATAAAGAAAGGAAAGTAATCCTTTGTCACTAAGTCCTGCTGCTTGAAACAGACTATCCCTGGCTTCAAGATTCAAAGGACTTTCTTTTAACTTCTTGTAAGCTTTCTTTGATTCTTTTCAATAATACTCAACCACCACTGATTCTTTTATTTAATGTTTTCCTTTCTTATCTATTTCTTTTTCTTTTACAGTGGTCTTTCCTAACAAAAAATGTTATATTTAGGATAATCATATAACAACATTTTTTTTTTAGTTCTGCTACGTTTAAAAATGGTTTATTTGATTTTAACATTTGCCTGAGTTTAGAGTTCTGGTTTCAAATCACTTTCCCTGTGGGATCTGCATGTGTCACTTTTCTTTTCTATCATTCAGTGTTACCAGTTATCTCAGTTTCATTCTTATTTCTTTATAGGTGATGTGTTATTTTTTCTGTAGTAGAACCTGTATGATTAATACAGACAGTTGTAATATGTTTGTTTCCATTGTTACTTTTCGTTGAACTGAATCTTAAAGAAAATGGCATAGGGACTCTGGGCTTTGTGTTTATGAGTACAATGTGTCTATAGGCATGTTTCCGTCTAGGGTGATTTTATGGTGAATCTAAAGAAAATGATCACCTCTACTATTACTAAATGAAAAGGCCTTTGTTTTTCTGAAAGAGAACCACTGTTCTAGCTGTTCAGAATTCCAACTTAAAATTGAATCCTCTGATAATTACATCAAAGCTCATTCATCACTTATGTACTTGGTGATGCAGCTTGCTGATTCTCTGAATATTTTTTTTTTTTTTTTGAATCACCACTCTTACCTCAGTCTTCTGGACTGCTGTGCTCCTTAACCGTATTTCTTGTATATCCAATCTCATTGGCCTTCAATGATTCATAGTTCTTCAAACATCAGGTTACGTTCTGGCCAATCTTCTTGGTTGGAAGAACAGTGATGGTTTTAACGTTTAAAAGTGCATTTACTTGTCATATTTGACCATTGGAAATAAAGGAAAAGGAGATATTTGAGGTTATCAGACATGTTTCAAGTCACTTGAAATTGCTGGTTTTCTCTATAAGATTCAGAAAATAATATACAGGAGGGTAAGTTGCCCCCATTGTGTCTATGTATAGAATATAATTCAACTATTTGAACATAATATTCAAGCCTTTCTATCCTTAAAAGAAATGCATTTCCTTTTCTTTTTTATTTGTTTGTTTGTTTGATTGAGACAGGATCTTGCTCTGTCACCCTGGCTGGAGAGCAGTCATGCAATCACGGCTCACAGTACCCGCAACCTCCCAGGCTCGAGCAATTCTCCCACCTCAGGTTCCCTGAGTGCCTGGGACTACAGGTACACACCAACAGGCCTGTCTAATTTTTTATGTTTTTATAGAGATGGAGTTTTGCTATGTTGCCCACATGGGTCCCAAACTTCTGGGCTGAAGCAATCTATGTGCCTCAGCCTCCCAAAGTGCTGGGATTATGGGCATGAGCCACCGTGCCTGGAACATTTCCTTTTTAATGTCATCTTTGCTATATTCTCTGTGGTAGGTGGGATTCTAAGATGGCCATCAAGATTACCAGTACTCCTAATGTGCACACATCTTCAATCAGTCATTATTTTCCACTGTGAAGTAATTTTGGAGATACAATTAATATCTTAAATCAGCTAACTTTAACATTATCCCATCTGGCCTAATCGAATTCCCTTAGCCCTTTAAGAATACTGAGTTTTCTCTGGCTGGTTTCAAAAGAGGCAGTTGGAGATTTGACGCATGAGAAGAATTTGACACATGAGAAATTCTCCATTGCTGGCTTTGAAGATGGAAGGAGCAACATGACAAGGAATGAGGCAGCATCCTGTAGTTAAGGGAAGTCTCTGACTGACAACCAACAAGAAAACAGGTATTTGGGAACTCCAGCCATGAAGAACTGAATCCCGCCAACATCATGAATAAGCTTGGAAGCAGATATTTCTCCAGAGCTTCCAGATGAGAACTTGGTCTTTGATCCCAGTCTTAGATGCCTTGAGGAGAGAACACAGCCACTGTGCCTCACTTTTCATCTGTGAAACTGTGACTTATAAACCTGGATTATTTTAAGCCATTTAGTTTCTTGTGACCTTTTACACAGCTGTATAAAACTGGCACATTCTCTCACCATCCTATATTTGTTATGTTAAACTCTAAAAATTACTTCTACATTCTCATATACTTTTGTCTGTGATGGCTCTCCTTTTATCTATTAAAGATGGTTGTCTTTTGTTTTTGACAATGACACAAAGCTTATTTACAATTTTTTGTAAATTATTTATTGGGAATATGCCATCCTCTTCTGAAAAAAGTATTACATATTCCACATACAACATATTTTATTCGATTATACTTTTATTGCTGGGAGCATTCCTTTTTCCATCACTTTGCTTCTATAGCATCTTCAATAGTGTTGTATACCTCAGAAATAGACAAATCACATGGTTGAATTAAGTTGTGACTCAATAGAGACAAGATAGAACTGTAACAAGTTTAACATACACCTTCAATGGAGGAGAGATTTGAATAGAAACTATTATACTATTGACGCTAAAATAAAGGAATATGATAGATATTTAGGCTTGCAGATACAAATGGTCAAAGGTTATATCATTTAAATGATAATAACAGCAATAATTGTGCCATGTAATTGCATTAACGTTTTGTAGTTTGGGAAACATTATCATGTTTATTATTTTACTTTGATTTTCCAAAAAAACATTAAATATAGGAAGTTTACATTTAATAGATAGGATACAGACTTATTTATAATGTAATTTATCAAATCATAAAGATTTGATAAATTACCACATCTTTTTCTCTGACTCAGACTCACTCTAAGGACCCTTCGATTACATACAGCTCACCATGTAATCTAAAACAATATTCTTTTAAGGTTCTTAAATTAATCACAACTGCAAAGTCACTTTGCCATGTAAGGTAATATGTTTGTAGGTTCTGGGGATGAGGAAATAAACATTTTAGGGGGGATATTATTAAGACTACCACAGGCATCCACGGGTTATAAGATAGCTAAAATCAATAGGTTTATTCAATATTAAGATTAGCAGACTTCTAAAACTCCAACTCCTCATCAACACCACTAAATTTTAAACAGTTCCATATATTGTACTTAAAAGATGAAACAGTTTATAAAATGTACTTTAAGGAATTCACTGGTAAGTACATGTTACTAATAAACAACTCTACAATTTATTCATGATTATACAAAACTGGGTTATACTTGAATGCAAATTGCTACTCTGTTATTTCAATTTAATGTTAGTTATTCTTTTTTTTTTTTTTTGAGACGGAGTTTTGCTCTTGTTGCCCAGGCTGGAGTGCAATGGTGCGATCTCGGCTCACCGCCACTATCGCCTCCTGGGTTCAAGCAATTCTCCTGCCTCAGCCTCCCAAGAAGCTGGGACTACAGGCTTGCGCCACCATGCCCAGCTAATTTTTGTATTTTTAGAAGAGACGAGGTTTCACCATGTTGACCAGGATGGCTCGATCTCTTGACCTCGTGGTCCACCCGTCTCGACCTCCCAAAATGCTGGGATTATAGGCTTGAGCCACCGCGCCCGGCCTAATGTTGGTTATTCTTAAGCAAATATCCAGTAAAAGATTAAAGGACAGATTAGCACTGGAGTCATAAAAATAAAGGTAAAAAGCATCGCTCTGTCTTGAGACTTGTGACTTTAGAAAGTTAACAGCTAACTTCAGTTTTTGGAGGTGAAATGCCACCACTATTTTTTTCTTACAGTTCCATAATTTGAAATTTTTATACAATAGCTCCTTTGGAAACCGTTCAAACTCTTAAGCTGATTAAGTTATGAACTGCTATTTTTTCCCTAGGTCTTTTTAGAATTCATATCTGGCCTATTGTAGTGTTATATTAGGAACAAGTCTGTTTTCAACAGACAGAAACAATGAAATGAGACTGGCATCATCCCAACTGGTTTTATTGAGAAAAATGTAGCAAAATTAACAGATGAATTCAAAAGACAAGTTAATTACTTTATTAGCTGCTGAGGGCATTTATTTATAATTATTTATATAAATAGGCAAAAAATTGCATGTATTTTAAATAATTTTAAACTTATTAAAACAGATATATGATCCATTGCTTCAAAACACGTAAACCAAATTGACAACACAAACAAAATGTAAAGTGCTTTTCTAAAACATAAAGTGCATTCTAAAGTCTTCTACCTTCAGAAATTCACTTGATATCTATATTATACAAATGAAATGTCACCATATTTATTGATAAAGAAATATTTATTCCAACTTTAAGCTGGTTTTATTTAAAATGTTCATGGTATATATTCCTTTAAGCAATAATGCCACATTCTTAAATCACATTTTTGAAAAAGTTTTTTGTCTTAATTTTCAAGATAAGGTAACCACTGTGTCAATTATCTGAATCTCAATTGAGATTTGTATTCAATACATAGAATTCTACCTTTTAGCCATACGGTTTCAATAAGGAAAAGAAAGAAACTGATATTTAATAAGAAGACAACTGCTATTGAGTAATAGGCAGTATATGTGCTTTACATATATGCTATGCCAAAAATTTATGTGATCCCTGCAATTGTTCAGATCAGAAGCAATCTTCTGGACTGTTCATGGTTTATTTATTAAAACAAAAGAGGAATAAAACAATGTAGTAGTTTGGGTCTCAGTAATTTCATTTTCTATCTTTTCGGATTTTAAAAGTTTTTTATTTTTATAATTTTGAATTTTACCTTAGATTTAGGAGGTACATGTGCAGATTTGTTACATATATATATTGTGTGATGCTGAGATTTGATCTCATTACCCAGGTTGTGAGCACAGTACTCAACAATTAGTTTTTAATCCTTCCTTCTCTCCAGTAGTTCCCAGTATCTACTGTGGCCATCTTTGTATTGATGAGTACCAAATGTTTAGCTCCTATTTTTAAGTGAGAACACTTGGTATTTCCTGTTTCTGTTGCTGCATTAATTTGCTTATCTTAATGACCTCCAGCTGCATTCATGTTGCTGCAAAGGCCATGATTTTGTTCTATTTATGGCTGTGTAGTATTCCATGGCATAAATATACCACATTTTCTTCATCCAGTTAACTGTTGATGGGCACATCGGTTGATGAGCACATAGGTCTTTGCTATTATGAATAGTGCTGCAATGAACATAACACGTGCATGTGTCTTCATGGTAAAAGGATTTATATTCCTTTGGAAATATACCCAATAATGAAATTGCTGAGTCAAATGGTAATTGTGCTTTCAGTTATTTGAGAAATTTCCAAACTGTTTTGCACAGTGGCTGAACTAATTTACCTTCTCAAAAACAGTGCAGAAGCATTCTCTTTTCTCCACAGCCTTGCCAGAGGCTTTTTTTCTCTCTCTCTTTTTTTTTTTTACTTTTATATAATAGCCATTCTGACCAGTAAGAGATGGTATATCACTGTGGTTTTGATTTTCATTTCCCTAATGATTAGTAATGTTGAACATTTTTCAAGTGTTTGTTGGCCATTTGTATATCTTCTTTTGAGAAGTGTCTGGATGTGTCTTTTGCCCACTTTTTAATAGGATTTTTTTTTTTTGGTTGTTCATTTGTTTAAGTTCCTTGTAGATTCATGATATTAGACCTTTGTCAGATGTATACTTTGTAAATATTTTCTCCCATTCTGCAGGTTATCTGTTTACTTTGTTGATAGCTTCTTTTAATGTACAGAAGCTCCTTATTTTTAATTAGGTCCACTTGTTAATTTTTGCTTTTCTTGCAAATTACTTTTGAGGACTTAGTCATAAATTCTTTCCCAAGGCCAATTCCAGAATGCTGTTTCCCAGGTTTTCTTCTAGGCTAATTATAGTTTGAAGTCTTACATCTTTAATACATCTTAAGTTAATTTTTGTATGCGATGAAAGATAGGGGTTCAGTTTCATTCTTTGGCATATAGATGGCCAGCGATCTCAGCATTATTTATTGAATAAGGAGTCCTTTCCCCATTCTTATTTTTGTCAGCTTTTTAAAGGTCAGACAGCTGTAGGTGCAGCTTTATGCCTGTGTTATCTCTTCGCTTCCATTTGTCTATGTGTCTATGTTTTTGTACCAGTACCTTGTTGTTTTGGTTAATGAAACCTTATACTATAGTTTGAAGTCTAGTAACATGATATCCCTGGCTTCATTCTTTTTTGCTTAAGATTGTTTTTGCTATTCAGGCTCTGTTTTGGTTCCATATCAATTTTAGAATAGTATTTCTAATTTTCAAAGAATGGCATTAATAGGTAGTTTGATACAAATAGCATTTAATCTATATAGATTACTTTGTGCAGTATGGACACTTTAGCCATGTTGATTCTTCTAACTCATAAGCATTGAATTTTTTTTGTTTGTGTGACCTATGATTTCTTTCAATAATGCTTTGTAGTTCTCCTTGTGGAGATATTTCACCTCTTTGGTTAGAGATGTTCTTAGGTATTCTTGTGGCTACTGTAAATGGGATTATATTCTTGTTATTCATGCATTTGAATGCTACAGTGAGTAAGCTAAAAAAACCGAGTGCTTTTGATCTGCATTTTCTTTCTTTCTTACTTTATTTTTCTCCTTTTCTCCCTACAAATTCTCCTCTGAAAACTTTGTTATGATCTGAAACAATGCTTACCGCTTTTGTTTTCACTTAAAACATTTGTGTAAAATTGAGATTATATTTAGAAAAGGTGAGAAAATAAAGACATTTGTAATTTTTTAGGTGAAATACGCCAAAAATTTCACCATAATTAAGAGAATAATTCAGTGACATTTAGTACATTTACATCGTGTGAGCACTATCCTTTTCTAGTTCTAAATGTTCATCTCCCTAAAAAACAACTCTTTAAACTTCATACAGGAATTGCTGTTTTCCTATAGCCCTAGCCCCAGGTGACCACTAATCTTTCTGTGTCTATTAATTTAGTTATTCTGACTATTGCGTGTAAATTGAATTATACACTATATGACCTTTTTGGTCTGGCTTCTTTCCCATATAATATTATTTTTATGGTGCACCCATATTGTATATTACTTGGATATATCACAGTTTTGTTCATTTATTATTGATTGTAACTTAAGTTGTCTCCACATATTGGCTGTTACAGATAGTGTTGTTATGGTCATTTGTGTAAAAGTTCTTGTTCGAATATCCATTTTTCAAACAATTCGGGCGTATACCTAGAAATGGAACTGCTGGGTCATATAGTAATTATATGTTTAATTTTCAAGAATCTCCAAACTATTTCAACAGTGGCTGCACTATTTTACATTGCCAACAGCAATTAACTAGCATTTCAATTTCTCTACATCCTTGCCAGCATCTATTATGTTCTATTCTTTTTTTAATTTTAACAATCCTAGTGAGTGTGAAATAGTTTCTAATTGTGGCTTTGATTCACATTTCCCTAATTGCTAATGACATTGCACATCATTTCATATGCTTACTTACCATTTGTAAATTTTCTGTGGAGAAATGTCTATTCAAATCTTTTTGCCTACTGCAAAAAAATTGGTTGTCTTTTTGTTTACATATTCTGGATGCTCGGCCTTCGTAAGATATATTATTTGCAAACAATTTACCTGTTCTCTATGTTGTATTCTCGAAGTACTTGATTGTGGCTTTGGAGGCACAAAATTGTTTAATTTTAATGAAGTTTCATTAATATGTATGTTTTGTTGCTCATGTTTTTGGTATTGTATGTAAGAAACCATTGCTAAATCTGAGGCCATGAAGATTTAGCCCTATACTCACCTTTAAGACTTTTATAGAATTAGCTTTATATTTAGGTTTGTAATCAATTTTGAGCTAAGTTTTCTGAATGGTGTGAGGTAGGTGTCCAATATCATTCTTTTGCAAACTTAGCTTAACTTATATTCCAAAATTTACTCTGACATAACTTTATACCTCCTTCTTTATGTAGTTATTGTTATAAATTACATTATATTTTCATTGTTTATATATTGTCTTAGATTTATAATTATTGAATAATGGAACATAGGAATGAAAGAAGAGTTAAAATAAAATTATACTGACTTTATATGTATCTATGTAGTTACCTTTGCCAGTATACTTTATTTTTTTGTATGGCTTCAAGTTCTTCTCTAGAGTTCATTATTTCAGCCTGAATGGCATTTCTAATAAAGCAAGTCCACTAGCAACAACTGCCTCATAATTGCATATGGCCTCTGGAACGCAAGTCGGAGGCTGGATGCAGGTCAGAGGCTCTGGTCTCATTGCCTAGAAAACGCAGCTTATGTTGGTCTGGCCCATCCTGCCACACATGCATTTTTGAATGATTATTCAACTTAGAAGGATACATGCCAGCATCTCACATCCGCTTTAGTAGGAGTCCTTGTATTCTCACAGTAATTTTAAGGCTCTTTTCTCTGGTATTCCAAATTATAGTTTAATTGCAGAAAGATGAGATAATGTGGGTGGATGTGAAAGCCTCTGTGGGTTAGAAGCTCCATTTCACAAATAAGAACTAATATATCTTGTAAGAGACTCTCTAGGTATAACTTCCATTGTTCTGGCAAGGGACAAATTTAGTTTGTATTTAGGAAAATCCCAGCTATGGCTTCCCACCAAATAAAAAATCCTTCACATACTTCCCAGTCCAAAATCAATTTGAAGTTATTTGTAAACATAACTTAAAAATCACAAGTCAAATTTCCTAATAACAGGAATTAATATTCCACCTTTATTACATATCTAAGAATTGGAAATCTAAAGTTACACCAGGTTTAAACTCCTCTATAAAGAAGAAGAAAACACTTGCTAAACTGTTACAATTTATTTATTTTATATTAAGCAATAAATCACTTGTAACTATATATACTCAACATTTTTGAAAAAGATAAAAAGAATAAATGATATATTTAAACTTATATAGTATAATATTATATTTCTTACAGACTGCTATCCCAACTGTGTCTATATATTATTTTCCCATTACACCAAATAAATGATTAGAATGTTAATTAACCCACATATATCTCATGGTTTTAAAAATTATGTAAACAAAAATTCACCAGCTTGATCTTATCCATTTTATTTGATATATTGATTTACTTGCAATATGTTCAAGGAATTTGGAATCTTTGGAATAACCTAGTTATTTATTAAGTCATATATATGAAAATATAATTGAAGTAGACATATTTTTATTTTGGTTTTACAATAAATTTTATTTTTATATTTTAAACTTAAATTTAAGAAACTCTTATCTGTGTAAAACATTCTAGTCAGAATAAAATGGGAAATAACACGGTGGAAGATAAAAGTAAAATTATTCCATCTTTACAAAGAGAGATAGATTAACATCTTACATATTTTCTGGCATTTTTGTTCTATTCCTGTAGAGGCAGATACTTTTGAATACATTGTAAAATATTTGCATTTAAAAAATAACATTATGGTCAAAGAATATCCCAAATATTTTACAGCTATTAACATTACTGGTAATAGCTGCATAGTATATCTGTATAAAGTTATGCCATGTCTCTTCAATCACTGGGCATTCTAGTTGTTTGTATATTGTTTTTAAAAAAATGATAGCATCAATACCTCTTACACTTGAGTTTCTATTACTATCAATGTACTATCCAATATTTTTGTTAGCAAATTTTGAAAGCCTCCTATTCTATGAAGAAGTTAATCACTGCCATCCCATGTGCATTCAATTTAAAAAGTATTCATGAGCACTTACAATGCATGAGACACTTCTGATCCAACACTTAAGAAAATGAACTGAATGGTCAGAAAATCAGTTTCAGACAACATGCACAGATTGCAAAGACTTTTATATTAGAACTAGAATGAGATTTTGTACACAAAGAGAAACTTGAGTTAATGGAATCTAAAGAACGAGAGGCCTTGGGGAAAGATGTTGTTCACATCTGATATGTCATTAAGAGATTAGATGCTTTTAAAGCCGCCATGAGAAAAATCTAAATGATACACATTCATGGTAGTAATGGGAAAGGAAATTTTAGAGTCGTCCACAGGTTCACTCAGCATAATGCCATTGATTAAATAATGACTAGAACAAAATTGCACATTAAAGTGTGATAACATCCACTAGAATATCTTAACCTTCTCTGAAGAAAGATATTTGCTAACATTCTAATAGAACCTTCTGCATAGTGTCATTGAGGAGAGCTGAATCGATTCAGGAAATAGAGTGATTGAGTTGTGATTTTTTGAGGGTACTACTGCTCTACAAGGCAAAAATCACACTTAGGTTTTTCAAAAGCACATAAAAATAGTTCTTGACAGGAACAACTCTCTGGGATTCAAAGGAAGCGTTAAGCCTGTGGAAACAGTAATAGTGGAAAATATATTAACTTACTAAGAAATATGAAACTATAAACAAAAAATTGGAACAAGAAAGTAATGTATTTACTTGTGGTAGGGAAAACATTTAACAAGGTACTTCTTGTTGTTAATTGAAATATGTATTTTATTTCACACTAACTCTATTTTGAAAGATGGCATTGGAAACACAATATAAAACTTAGAATAACTTATAATATAAAATTTAGAATATAAAAACTGAAAGGAATTTTACATATCATATGAGGAGACAGAGGTCTAAAAACATAAGGAGAATTATCCAGGTGTAAGTGAATATGTGAGATAAGATTACATTCAACTGTAAATAAGAAAAATCTCAAATTTGACTCTAAGAAACATTGGCTGGGCATGGTGGTGGCTCATGCCTGTAATCCTAGCACTTTGGGAGGGTGAGGTGGGTGGATCACAAGTCAAGAGATCGATTTCAGCCTGGCCAATATGGTGAAACCCTGTCTCTGCTAAAAATACAAAAATTAGGGCGTGGTTGCACGTGCTTGTAGTCCTAGCTACTCAGGAGGCTAAGGCAAGAGAATTATTTAGACCCACCGAGACCATGCCACTGCACTCCAGCCTGGCGACATTCTAAAACTCCTTCTCAAAAAAAAAAAAAAAAAAAAAAAAAAATTGCCTAAGTAATCTGTCAAAGGCTGTTGTTGTATTTCAGTGATTCTATTAAAGACACTTCTGGGTAAATCTCAAAATCAAGTTGTTTTCAACTCTTCTTAATCTTTAAGACTTTCCAGGCTAGTCCTTTGCATTTCATTATGAATTTTAGAATCAAGTTATCAACTTCCATGAAAAGCTCTGCTGGAATTTTGATTGATTCTATAGGCAAATTTAAAGATAATTAACATGTAAAAATACTAAATTTTTCCAATCTGTGATTACAATACATCTTTTCATTTATCTAGGTCTTTAATTTTTCTAAGTAATATTAGTAGTTGCCAGAGTACAATTCTTGGAAACCTTTCAATAAATTTATTCCTAAGAGTTTGAAAAAATAAAAAAGACTAAGAACCTTCTGATTTTTCTGTTCTGTTTTAATTGATTAAATGGAGCTTACCACATTATGGAGGGTAATCTATTTCACTAAAAGTCTACTGATTTAAATATTGATCTTATCTAAAAAATATTCATAATAAAATATAGACTGGTGTTTGACCAATATATAGATATCACCGCCTAGTCAAGCTGACACATGCAATTAATCATCACAAGTTCACCTCTTTCTAAGTTAACTTGGCACCCATACACATCTCCTTAACCCAAACTTAATCTCCAAATAAACACAATAACAAGGTCACACTCTGTCTAACATGATACAACTATCCTGCATAGTACCCAAAACATACCAATCCTTTCCCCAGAGGATAATTCAAAGTCATTGGGTAGTATTCACTTTTCTCCTTAAAATCCCATAACTTTAATACTATGATATAAAATCAACCACACTTAAATACTATGTTGTAATTCAATACATATTATGTCATCACATAAAAAGATAGAAAAGAAAAACAAATGTGTGTGTATGTGTGTGTGTGTGTGTGTGTGTGTGTGTGTGTGTGTAGTCTCTCCTTACCTGCAGTTTTAGTTACTCGCAGTCAACTGTATTCTAAAAATAGATAAGCATAGTACAATCAGATATTTTGGAAAAAAAGAAAAATATATTCCCATAACTTATATTACAGTATATTGTTATGATTGTTCTATTTTATTATTAGTTATCATTGCTAATCCCTTTTTTATTGTACTTTAGGTTCTGGGGTACATGTGCAGATCGTGTAGGATTGTTGCATAGGTACACACATGACAAGGTGGTTTCCGGCCTCCATCCCCCCGTCACCTATATCTGGCATTTCTCCCCATGTTATCCCTCCCTAACCCACACTGTTCCTCTCTTACCTCACCCCCAACAGGCCCTAGTGTGTGATGCTCTTCTCCCTCATTGTTAATTTCTTACTGTGCCTAGTTTATAAATTAAACCATATCATGGGGGGTGTGTATATATATATGAAAAATCACTAAACATAGTATTTTATATTATGCATGGTTTTAGGCATCCCCTAGGGCTTTTGGAATGTATCCCATGCAGATAAGGGGCAACTAGTATATATACATACACACATACACACACACTCACATACACACTCACACACAAATATTTATGTAAAATGAGGAAAATATTCTTATGTCAATTGAAGTCCTCATTTCTGTAACTGGCCACATGGTTATTGCCAGTATTTACAAATGCGTTCTTTTATTACCCATTGCCTTAACCCTCAGCAGGCACCTCAACTGATAGTCATTCCTTGACTAGTAGGATGCTTCGAGACTTCATTTTGAAGGTCGTTTCCATTATTAGTCTTGCCTGAATTGTATTTTTTCATTAATGTCAGTCACAGGACATGGTAATACTAAGATATGCCCTATGGGGTCCTGTATTCCAGATATAATCTTTCTTACCTCCCTTGTGCAGTAACAGTCCAATTTCACCTTAGTAATTAGTCAATCACCCCACCCAGCACAGTAGCTCCCTTCTTTGCCTGTTGATTCAGAGACATAGCAGCTCAAAGTGGATAGCTGTAGCTTAATCCACTGTGTCTTATCTTCCAATTCAGTGGAATAATTAATATGTCTCCGGATGAAAGGGTTCCTTTCTTTGGAACTAAGACCTCTAGGCCAGCAGATCATAAGGTTGCATAAGTAGGAAGCAAAAAATTTGCTAGCAAGTGGGTCAATAGTGGTAATAGGGAGTGTGCCTGTCCCATGTTAACTTCCTGATTCCTGGAACCATGAATCCTGGCCATAAGGAAAACAACATCATATATTGGATGCTAATTCAGAACATATACAGCCTTCTGGAGCATCTTACCAAAACCTTGCCTGGTATTGCCACCTGGCTGGAGTTGTAACTCAATTTTCTTTCTTGGGGTATAGGAGGGTAATCAAACAGTATTTATTTTAAAATTTAAATTCAAAATGCATATATATACTTTGTTTCAACAACTTTTCCTTTCAAGTCATTTATTCTTTAGAGATATTTGCACATGTACACAGATACATGTAAAAATACTTCACCGCTATATACCTGTTTGTAATAATGAGAAACAAATGACATCCACCAGTAGGGGAGGGTTATATATATTATGGTATTCCGAATTCTCAGCCACCATGGTACATTAAACTAAGTGTTTAGTGTAAAGTATCGGTTTTAGCATATAAAGAGAGCAAAATATCTTTTTTCACTTATTCTTTGCTCTTTTGAAGAGTTTCCTATGTAACTGAACTTTCAAAAGACCATTCTACCATTCTATCAGACCAGTTTCTTCAGGATAATAGAAAACATGGTAAGAGAAGTGAATTTCTTCAGCCTGCATCCACTGCAATACTTCATTTGCTGTGAAATTAGTACCTTGATTAGAGAAATGTTGTGTGCGGAATACCATAAATGCAGATAAGGCAGTGTACAGATGATAGTTTTGTGAGAATTATTGGGTGCAGGGAGGACAAATCAATACTCAGCATAAGTTTCTCTTCCAGGAAGAAGGTAACACTGCCTCTTTCATGCTGAAAGCCATCCAATGTACTCAACCTCCCACCAGGCAGCTGGCTGAACACTCCAGAGAATGGTGCTGTATCAGGGATCAGTGACAGTCTCTGTTGCTGCTGGCAGATTGAGCACACAGTAATGGCCATAGCCAGGTCAAACCTGATTAATAAAATTCTCCTCTGCTGAGATAACCTCTCGATGAGCATTTATGTGGGACACAAATGTCTTTCTGTTTTTCTCCCATTCAGAGAAGTCTATCCACATACCTAGTCTTTCTTGTTACCAAGTTTTAAATCATGTTTTTTGCAAGTTTCTAACCATCCAGCCAACCTAATGGCCACAGCTCATGAATTGGTGTGTAATTCTACACCTGGCGATTTCTCCTTCCAAAATCAATCAACAAAATTTACATTTGATGTGAATTTCAAAATTTACACTTGATGTTCTTCCCATTGAGAGGAATTCCTGTCATCACTGCTCTTCACGGTAGTCCTAAAAAGGAACAGTAGGTTGGGTGCAGTGGCTCATGCCTATAATCCCAGCCTTTGGGAGGCCACGGTAGGTGAATCATCTGAAGTCAGGAGTTTGAGACTAACCTGGCCAACATGATGAAACCTCATCTGTTCTAAAAATACAAAAATTAGCTGGTCATAATGGCATGCACCTTTAGAAGCCTGAGGCAGGAGAATCTCTTGAACAGGAGGTGGAGGTTTCAGTGAGCTGAGATCATGCCACTGTGCTCCAGCCTGGGCAACAGAGTAAGAATCCATCTCAAAAAAAAAAAAAAAAAAAAAAAAAAAAAAAAAGAACTGTAGTGTTGCAGCTGTCTATTTCAAGTGGTGCATGCATGTCACATAGGACCATCTGTAAACCAGGTTGAGTTTTCTTTTCCTTCATCAAATGTCACTTGCCCAATGCTGTGGTTAAGAGAACTCTTTTAAAACTTGCAGCTAGCCGGGCGCGGTGGCTCAAGCCTGTAATCCCAGCACTTTGGGAGGCTGAGGCGGGTGGATCACGAGGTCAAGAGATCGAGACCATCCTGGCCAACACGGTGAAACCCCGTCTCTACTAAAAATACAAAAAATTAGCGGGGCATGGTGGTGCGTGCCTGTAATCCCAGCTACTCAGGAGGCTGAGGCAGGAGAATTGCCTGAACCCAGGAGGCGGAGGTTGCGGTGAGCCGAGATCGCGCCATTGCACTCCAGCCTGGGTAACAAGAGCGAAACTCCGTCTCAAAAAAAAAAAAAAAAAAAAAAAAAAAAAACTTGCAGCTAAAGAGCATCTGTGTTACCATGCAACTAGGAGCAGTGGGAAAAAAAAAGACCTGCAATTCATTATTATTTTACTCTGAATATTCTCTCTGTCTGGAGAATTTTCCCTGAGAGATCTGTTCAGCTTATTTCACATTTTTTACAAGTCTATGCTCAAATGTCACCTTCTCAATGTGGACTTCTATGGTGAACACACTCTAAAGTACTCCCAGTGGGTCATACCTTTATATAATTCCCCTCCTTTGCATGTGGGTGGAACCTGTGACTTCTTTCTAACTGATGAAATATGAAAAATGGGTGAGATAGTTTTCCATTGACTAGGTTGCTTTATATACTTAGCAGAATGGAGAGAGAGACTCTTCCTTGATAATTTTGAATAAGCTGTGTTGGGAGAAGGTCTTAACGTGTGTGTGATGGAGGATATGTTGTTTGCTGAGGGACAATGGCAAGAAACACGCAGCCACCCCCAGGCAGAAAACTGCTAGAATAGTAAGCAATTTGTACTGGTCATGCACTAGTTAAGCCAGTTCCCAAAACACAGGATATATACCCTTGTCCCTACTGCTGACTCGCAGGGAGTGCTTTCTAGCTTATTTCTATTTTAGTAGTGAACAGGCACTATCTGCCTGTTTAGTGTATCCTTATTTTATAAAGAAACACTGAGCACCTGCTTATTAAAAATAATCATTGTTCACAAAGAATAAATATGTAGGTCAGAGTCCTCTCTGGGCTTTCAGCTGGGAAATGCCGTCAGTCCCCTGACATCCCACTCTAATCCCATTTTACAATCTATCTTTGTTACTCTTTCTTAATTCCTTCAACACCGCCTGGGTTGGGGTCTCCACAACTGAGCTGGTCTCAGCAACTGTCATGTATAAAGCGGGTTTTGTGAAAGATCCCTGGGCCAAGAAACTGCTGGCAGCCTCTAATTGCTGAAAACCAGTAAGAAGCCCAGACTGTCATTCCTACTACCACTACCACAAGGAAATGAATTTCACCAATAGCCTTAGAAAGCTTGGAAGTGGACATTTTCCACAGACAATCCTCCAGATGAGAATACACCATACCCAACATCTTGATTGAAGAAAGGACAGGTATGCTGACTATGGAATAAATGTGGGTTGGTTAAGCTGCTAAATTTGTGGTGATTTGTTACATAGAAATAGGAAATTCATACACCTTCCCTAATCACTCTATTGGAAATTGCTAGACCTTCCCTCACTACATGTCCTTTGGGCCTTTCTGCTTTGTTTCATCCACAGCACTTTTCACTGCCTGATATTCTATATAATTAACTTGTTTATATGTTTTAATATCTGTTCCTCCCAACTATAATAAAAATTTTATTTTTAAAAGCAGAATTTGTTTCTACTTTGTCACAGACATATCAACTATGCTTAGAATAGCACCTGACAAATAAAGAGCACACAATAAAAGAGACATGTATATATGCATTACAATGAAATCAGCCAGATCTGAAGAGTTAGGCAGCTTAAGTAACATACAGCAGGTTAAATATAGGAGATAGATCACAGGGTATGATCCAGGAAGTCTTGATTCCAGTACTAGATCTACCATTTTCATTTAACTCTGCACAAGTCTTTCAAATTTACTTAGCTTCAGTTTTAATATTTCTAAATATGGATAATAATGCAAGCCTTGTCTAGTTACATATTTATTATCATTATCAAACAAGGTAATATATATATTGCATAATCAATTTTAAGAAGTAGTATTCCAAATGAACAATACAGATGGCTAATATGCATGTAAAAAATCCCAGCCTTCATAGTAAACAAATAAATTATAAGCAAAACATTAATGATAAATCACTTATTGACAATAAATTAAAACATTGAGTGATGCTACCCAATATTGGACATGGTATATATTCTTATATATGTTGAGAGTAGTGTGAAAATGGTGTAATGAATTGCTGTTTGGAAAACATCAAAAGCCTCAAGAAGAGCACACATATCTCTTTCACTCCAGCAGTCCTCTTTGTAGGAATCTATCTTTGGTATGTGATCAGACAGGTATATGAAGTATAGGTATAAGGATGTTTATGAAAATTTACTTGGCAATTGTAAAACAACATAATCAACCTAAATGTCAAAGCACAAACTGAGGAGTAACTAATATACAGTTACTTTTTATATTTTCTCTTATTGTTGGTGAATCTGCATTCTCTCTGTCTCTCTCTCCTCCTTACATTGATTAAACCTTTGCTAATCTCTCAACTTTATCCACTAATCTGAGGCTAGAATCATTATAAAGTTTCCAGAATCATGCATTTCCTGAGAATATATCTGATAATTAATGTTAGTCTGATCTACATTGCCCTTATGACACTTTGATTCTATATAGAACTAAGAGAAGTAAATACATTAAAAAGTAGAGTAGACCCTCTGAGACGGTATCATAACCAAAAAATATTGAGTTCTCTACACTTTTTCATTTGCAACTTGCATATTTCCAAAGCATATATTGAATTATATGCCAGTGTATATTATATTTTTTGAATAAAATTGCTATATCACTTTACATCACAAATTACTTTTAATAGTTTTCTAATTTTCTAATTCTTGCTAACTGCCATTTCTGTCTTGACATTTATCACTAAGAATTCCTTACAAATGATTCACAGTAAATTGTTGAGGAAACTTTAGAAATATCATTGATGTTTTCATAAGTTTCATTGATAATGTCTTATAGATTTATTTGTGTGAAAATTAAATGATATTATTTCCACTTGGTATTCTAAAAAATATTACAGTCATACATTACTTAACAACTGGAATCCATTCTGATAAATATGTCATTACACAATTTCATCACTGTGCAAAAATAATAGAGTGTACTTATACTAACTTAGGTGGTGCAGCTTACTACACATGTATGCTATATGCTATAGCCTATTGCTCCTAGGCTACAAACCTGTATGGCATGTTACTATAGCAGATACTGTGGGCAATTGTAACACAATGTTACTTGTGTATCACATATTTTAACAAAGAAAAAATAGTGCATTTCCTTATGATTCTATGACATCTACAATATCTGTAGGCAACAGGATATTTTCATCTCCATTATAATTTTCTGGGACCACATTTCTTTTTTTTTGTTTGTTTTCCTTTTTGTTTGTTTGTTTGTTTGTTTGTTTTGAGATGGAGTCTCACTCTGTCACCCAGGTTGGAGTACAGGCATGATCTTGGCTCACTGCAACCTCTGTTTCCCAGGTTCAAGTAATTCTCTTGTCTCAGCCTCCCAAGCAGCTGGGACTACAGGCACATATCATCATGCACAGCTGATTTTTGTATTTTTAGTAGAAACGGGATTTCATCACGTTGGCAAGTCTGGTGGGACCACATTTATATAAGCAGTCCGTCATTGACCAAATGTCCTTATTTGGAACTTACCTCTACTTGGTTTTCATTATTCACCTTTCAAAATTACTTTCTAGATGTACATATGAGGTAGAACTTTATTCTTGTTGCAGACCCCCAACTACCCTTTTCATCCTCTATTAACCATCCTTCTACTCTGTCTCCATGAGTCTGTTTTGTTAGCTCCTAAAGATAATTTCACTTAAGATAATGATCTCCAGTTCCATCCATGTATTGAAAGAAACAGATCTCTTTCTTTTCAGTGGCTGAATAATACTCCATGTGTATATGTACAGCATTTTCTTTTTCCATTTATCTGTTGATGGACACTTAGGCTGCTTCCGAATATGTACTATTGTGAATAGTGCTGCAATAAATAGAGAGCAGGTATCTATAATATACTGATTTCCTTTCTTTTGAGTATAGTGGGACTGCTGGATTGTATAGTAGCTCTATTTTTAGGTTTTTAAGGAATCTCCAAACTGTTCTCCAGAGTCATTGTACAAATCTGCATTCCTACCAACAATGTACAATGGTTCCTTTTTCTGCACAATGTTCACTAGTATTTTCTATTGTTTGTCCTTTGGATAAAAGCCATTTTAACTAGAAGGAGATGATGTCTCATTGTAGTTTTGATTTGCATTTCTCCAATGGTCATTGATGTTAACCACCTTTTCATTTACCTGTTATTCTTACATCTTCTTTTCAGAAATGTCTATTAAGATATTTTTCCCATTTTTAAATCTGATTATTTGATTTTTTCTTATAGAGTATCTTGGTTATTAACTCCTTTTCAGATGGATAGTTTGAAAATATTTTCTCAGACTCTATGAGTTGTCTCTTCAGTTCGTTATTTTTTTTTTTTTTTTTTTTTCTGTGCAGAAGCTTTTTAATTGGTTGTGATCCCATTTGTCCATTTCCTTTGATTGCCTGGGTCTATGAGGTATTGCTCAAGAAGTCTTTGCCTACTCCAATGTCCTGAAGAGTTTCCCCAGTGTTTTCTTTTAGTAGCTTTATAGTTTGAGGTACTAGCTTTAAGTCTTTAAATCCATTTGGTGAGATTTTTGTATATGGCAAAAAATAGGATCTAATTTCTTTCTTCTGTATGTGGATATCTAGTTTGCTCAGTGTCATTTATTGAAGAGACTGTCTTTTCTTCAATTTACGTTCTTTGAAGCTTTAATGAAAATGAATTTACTATAGCTGTATGAATTTATTTCTGGGTTCCCTATTCTATTCTGCTGGTCTGTCTTTTTCATGCCAGTACCATGCCATTTTGGTTACTTTAGCTCAATATTATAATTTTAGCCAGGTAATATGACTCCTCCAGTTTTGTTCCTTTGGCTTATGATAGCTTTGGCTATTCTGTTTCTTTTGTGGTTCCATACAAATTTTAGGATTTTTTTATTTATGTGAAGAATATCATTGGTATTTTAATATGAATTGCATTAAATCTGTAGATTACTTCAGGTAGTATGGACACTTTAACAATATTGAATCTTCCAATCCATGAACATGGAATATATTTTCATTTTCTGGTTTCCTTTAGAATTTCTTACATCAGTGTTTTATAGGTTTTTATTGTATAAATTTTTTACTTTTTAAAAAAAATATTTATTTTACTTTAAATTCTCAGGTACATGTGCAGATCATGCAGATTTGTTACATAGTTCTATATCTAAAATTTATAACAAAATATTCTTAATCCACAGTTTCGTAATTCTACATTGGTTGTATTGAAATCAATTAATAATTTAATGCATATATGTAATTGTATCCACTTTTTTTTTTTTTTTTGAGACAGAGTTTTGCTCTTGTTACCCAGGCTGGAGTGCAATGGCGCGATCTCGGCTCACCACAACCTCCGCCTCCTGGGTTCAGGCAATTCTCCTGTCTCAGTCTCCTAAGTAGCTGGGATTACAGGCATGCACCACCATGCCCAGCTAACTTTTTGTATTTTTAGTAGAGACGGGGTTTTGTATTTTAGTAGAGACGGGGTTTAGTAGAGACGGTCACCTTGTTGACCAGGATCGTCTTGATCTCTTGACCTTGTGATCCACCTGCCTCGGCCTCCCAAAGTGCTGGGATTACAGGCTTGAGCCACCGCGCCTGGCAATTGTATCCACTTTTAATAATGATATCAAGGAAAAGATTTCAAAGTTTTGCTTTCTGTGAAGTAATTGTACAATTGAGACATTTATGATATGATCTATTTATCATCTAAATTATACTCTGAAAAGTCACCTTCTACACAAATAAGCACTCCTATAATATCTCTGTATAATTCAAAAATTATTCTAAAATAATGACATAGATATAGATGAATATATATATATATATATATATATATATATATATACACATACATATACACATACAAAGACACTTTCTATAAATCATATCAATTAAAATATTAGGTATCATTTGAAGCTTAAACTATGTCAATGTTATATATCACTCAAGCTACTTTATGCTATGTAGGATAAATTAAGATTTACAATCCAGAATTATTTAACATTTTTCATAGTTACTAACTTTTTAAAGTAGATGGAAAATATTCTAATTTGGAGGATCTAAATGAGTCACACAATAATTTAAAAATATTTATGAAGCAGACATTTTATATACCAGGTATTGTTCTAAGCTTCTGGTACATATATGGGCATACATATAAGATATTTATCAAAACTTTATCCAATTAGTTTGTTAAAATATTACTAGTCGTATCAGTTCATTCTCATGCTGCAAAAAAAGACATACCAGAAACTGGGAAATTTATAAAGGAAAAAGGCTTGACTCACAGTTTCACATGGCTGGAGAGTCCTCACAATCATGATAGAAGGTGAAGGAAGGGCAAAGTCATATCTTACATGATGGCAGGCAAGAAAGCAGATGCAGGGGATCTTCCCTTTACAAAACCATCAAATCTCATGAGACTTATTTATTATCACTAGAACAGCACAGGAAATACCTCCTCCTGGCTGCTTTCATGAGCTGGTGTTGAGTTTCTTTGGCTTTTCTGGGCACACAGTGAAAGCTGTCAGTGGGTCTAACATTCTGGTGTCTGGAGGAGGACATGACCGTTTCTCCCAGCTCTGCTAAGCAGTGCCCCACTGTGGACTCTGTTTCAGGGCCCCTACCCCATATTTCCCTTCTGCACTGCCCTGGCTGAGGTTCTCCATGAGGGCTCTGCCCCTGCAGCAAACCTCTGCCTGGACATCCAGGAATTTCCATATATCCTCTGAAATATAAGCAGAGGTTCCAAAACCTTAATTCTTGACTTCTGTGCACTCACAGGCTCAACAGAATGTGTAAGCCACCAAGGCTTTAGGCTTGAACCCTCCAAAGAAATGGCCTGATCTATACATTGGCCCCTTTTATCCATGGCTAGAATGCAGGGCACTAAGTCCTGAGATGACACAAAGCACTAAGGCTCTGGGTCCAGCCCACAAAACCATTTTCTCCTCCTAATCTGCTGGGCCTGTGATGGGAGGGGCTTCTGTGAAGACCTCTGACATGCCCTGGAGACATTTTCCCCATTGTCTTGGTGATTAACATTTGGCCCCTTGTTACTTATGCAATTTTTCACAGCCAGCCTGAATTTCTCCTCAGAAAATGGCGTTTTCTTTTCTATCACAGCATCAGGCTACAAATTTTCCAAACTTTTATGTTCTGCTTCCCTTTTAAACATAAGTTCTAAGTCCAAGCCATAACTTTGTGAATAAACAAAATGGAAAGCTTTTAACAGCCCCCAAATCACCACTTGAATGCTTTGCTGCTTAGAAAGTTCTTTAGAAAAGTTTCACAAATCTCTAGGGTAGGGGCATCAGTCTTCTTGCTAAAGCATAACAAAAGTAATCTTTATTCCAGTTCCCCAAAAGTTCCTCATCTCCATCTGAGACCACCTCAACCTGGATTTTATTGTCCATATCACTGTCAACATTTTGGTTAAAAGCATCAAGAAGTCTCTAGGAAGTTAAAAACTTTCCCATGTCTTCCTGTCTTCTCAGTGCTCCACACTGTTCCAAACTCTGCCTGCTACCCAATTCCAAAGGCACTTCCAAATTTTCAGATACCTTTACAGTAGCACCCCACTACCCAGCTCCAATTTACCATATTAGTTCTAATGCTGCTAATAAAGACACATCTAAAATTGGGTAATGTATAAAGGAAAGAGGTTTAATTGACACACAGATGCATAAGGGTGGGAAGGTCTTACAATCATGGTGGAAAGTGAAGGAGGAGAAAAGTTATGTCTTACATGGGGGTAGGCAAAAGAACATATGCAGGGAAAGTCCTCTTTATAAAACCCTCAGATCTCATGAGACTTATTCATGCTCACATTAACAGTATGGGAAAGGCCTGTCTCCATGATTCAATTACCTCCCAGTGGGTCCTTTCCAGCACTCATAGGAATTATGGAAGCTGCCATTCAAGATGAGATTTGTGTGGGGACACAGCCTCACTATATCACTAGTATAAATCTTATTATCTTCGAGTCCTACTCAAGATTCAAACATATTACAATTGCATAACAACATGAACCATTAGGGAAAATAGTACCTTAATTATTTTTAAGGTACTATTTTTAATGGTACACATCATGAAAGTACATAGTGAAAATACTTGAGGCATAAGACAACTTTGATGTCTCTAAAATTATACCACACACATGGCTATTTATCAATTATGTTCAAGTTGACATGCTGTTTTTCTGGCCATCAATCCAGAAAATGAACTTCTTTAACACAGATGAAAAATAATGCCCAATGTAGTAAGAATTTCTAGAAAAACAGTACTAATTTTCTTCTAATATCTTGAATTATTTTGAAAATGTGCCTGCTATTTGAGAGAAAGGACTGTTTTAAATCACATCAGTAGAGATCATTTGCCTTATGGATTAACGTAAATCATTTACTCTTAGAACACACAAAAAGGGCTGCTCTGCCTATGGAGTAGCCATTTTTTATTCCTTTACTTTCCTAATAAACTTTTCACTCACACACACACACGACTAGATAACTTTCTAATGTACGGTACATCCAAGTATAAGAAAACTTGTGTAGATATATAACTGATATACATAAGCAAGTTGAACTTTTTGTGGAAATTTGGGGTTTATAAGACATAAATGCTTCATATGAATTAGGTAGAGAAATAGCAGGAAACAGTCAATAAGGAGATTAAAGTTTTCAATTTCAGTTTGCCTAAGGCATAGATATAAATTTTACTATAATGTAATAATATGCGTTGGCTATTTCTCAAGCCAAAATGCAAGAAAATATTTTTGTTAGAAATGGGTTGTCATGAATGTTGTGTTTACCTTTGACAAGGTCAAAGATGATGCATTGGAAACTTTCAACAATAACAATGAAACTTTAAAACTGCTATAGACCAAAATACAATTAATCATTTCCATTTTTTTTTTTTAACAGAGGCTCAAGGAACTGAAACAAAGGGAATTTGCTCGAAATGTAGCATCTAAATCTAGGAAAGACGAAAGAAAACAGGAAAAGGCACTCCAACGCCTGCACAAGCTGGCTGAGCTAAGAAAGGAAACTGTATGGTTAGTATGCAATGAAATTTTAAGTTTTCTAAAAACATGACCATAAAAGGGGTATGGGGGTGTAAGAAATAAAGGGCACAAGTCTATTTATTTCTGTACCCAGAATAAAGCACACATGTTTTCATGGCCTTCTGTAGGCTGTAAACAATAATTTGAGTTAGAATTTTATGCAAACATCTGTTTAATGCACATTTCAATAAAAAACCAAAATTATTGAAATTTTGGATTTAAAAAACTAAACTTTACGTTGTTATTTAAGCTATCTTAGTTGAAAGCTATTCCATCTTGGTGATATTCAAACATTTGTTTGAGGAAGACAGCAAGGCAGTATCTTATGACCCTTTTTACAAAAATAGTTTTAGAGATTCCTTTTACAATAAAAATTTGGAGAACTTCTATTTAAAATTATGCTTAAGATTCTTTTTCTTAAAAAGCTTAAGAATTTTGCTTGAGAAGCAGATCAACATTACTTGCACTGCGAATAAACTGTATCTGGGCTATTAGAGCTTCACAGCTCTTAAACTTTGACCTGCATCTAACGGTGATCAACTATTAGATGTGAAAAGTGTTATAATTCAGACTTTACATTCGAGCCAGGGCAACATTATTAAAAGAAGACTTTTGTTAAAAAAAAAAAAGAGAAGTCTTTGTTTCTCCAATAAATAAGGCCTCTCTTATTATTGCCTATTTCAAGATTATTTCATTCCAAATCTATTATTTGCTAAATAATGTTAGGGGATACACTGATATATTGAAACATTGTTAGGGGTGCCAAATTTGTACAAACCAAATTAAAATGTATATGTATTTGGAATCCTACATGGAACTGTTAAAAACAGACAATACTGTTGTTCAGTTATACAAACAAGATATGTTTACTTTGTGTGGTAATGCATAAAAAAAGATACAAATTTTAGCTATAAAGAATCATGTTACCTATGCAATTTAATGCTCTATAAGTAGCACTTGCAAATATAAATTATTATATTAAGTGAAATAGAGCTAATGATATAAACAAAAAATCAATATCTAAATTATTTTCCTCAGTATAAAGCACATATTTTACATTATATATGCACATAGCCATGCATATATGATTTTTCCATTAATTATATGCTTTAAAAGATGGGAACAGAAAGTCTTTCTGCTACTTAGTAGATAAAACCATGGAGCAATATACTGTGTTAGTGGTTAAAGAAAATGTCCAACTAAAATTTTCTTGTCCACTTATAATCATCTAAAATGCTGAATTTTTAGAATAGCATGGGAATTTTTTTCACACATGGTTCTGTTAAGGATAAGATATAGGGGTTTCTTATATTTGTATGTTTGTCAGTATGGTTTTTTCATCACAACTCACTATTTACAGTGTAATGTAATTCCAAATAAATTGTATTTCAAGTGAATTGTCTTTTATCCTGTATTTACTGTACATTATGATATAATGTGTAAATTGAGGATAATTTTAAATATTGAGACTAGCAATTTCAAAAGATTCAAGCTCTCATCAAACTAGTACTATCTCTTAATTACCTTTGCATTGCAACATATCAATTGGGCTACAGTAGACTCTTGGTGAATGCTGGGTAGATTGAATTGTTGAACTGAATTCTCAGCTTTTCTGAAGTCATGATTAAGGGTTTTGTTTAGAACTTTCGTCATATTTACCATATAGCATCAATGATGTTATGTATCTGTGAATTAAAAGTAATTTTACCTTAGAGAATATAACACTCCAAAATAACACTGAAGAGGCCATGAAGGTAGGAAACTTTGGTCATAAAGCACTGGTTGAGAGCATACAAATATCCTCAACAGTGCTCTTAAGAGCTATAAAGGAACATCAGGACAGTATCTCCAAGTTATTCCGAATAGTTACCAATAAGTAAATGATACTGTGGCACGAGTAAAAGTACTTACACAATATGAAGGCAATTCTGTTACAAATATTTAAAAAATTGAAAATATATTTTAATGACATTTTTAAGATGTAAATATTTTTCTGTTTTTTTCTCAAAAGTGTGCTATTTAATACACACTTTTGTTTCTTTTTCTAGTGCTCCTGGAAGTGGTCCCATGTTCAAATCAACAACTGTTACTGTGAGAGAAAACTATAATGACATTTCCCATAGAGTTGTGGATTCAGTTAATAACCAGCAAGATTTCAAATACACTTTGATGCATAGTGAAGAGAATACTAAAGATGCTACCACTGTTGCTGCAGATCCAGAAAGCGCAAATAATGATACAGCAAAAAATAACCAAGTTGGGGATCAAGCCCAGGGGATTCACAGACACAAAATCGGCTTTTCTTTTGCATTTCCAAAAAAAGCATCCGTGAAGCTAGAGTCCTCAGCTGCAGCCTTCTCTGAATACAATGATGATGCCTCAGCGGGAAAAGGATTTAGCAGAAAAAGTAGATTTGTCCCCAGTGCTTGTCATCTTCAACATTCTTCACCAACAGATGTGCTTTTGAGTTCTGAGGAGAAAACTAACTCTTTTCATCCACCAGAGGCAATGTGTACAGACAAAGAAACTGTTCAAAATCGAGAGATAAAAGAAGTCTCTAAAGAAAACGATACATTATTATTACCTTCATTTTGTAAGCTTCAACTTCAGTTATCTTCTGATGCAGATAATTGTCAAAATTCAGTCCCATTAGCAGATCAAAAACTACTGGAAGATGTTATTAATGAAGACATACCTGCGAGTGGTAACAGTTCTGAGTTGTTAGAAAATAAATCCACAGTTCTTGACATGTCTAATGATTGCATATCTGTGCAAGCTCCCACAGAAGAAAATGTTAAGAATAACGAGGCATCCACAACTGAGGTTGAAAATAAAAATGGTCCCAAGATACTGACCCCTTCAAATACTGAAGAGGTTAATATAACCTCACATAAGAAAACAGATTTCTGTAAACGACAATGTGAGCCATTTGTACCTGTGCTTAACAAACACGGATCTACAGTTCTTCAGTGGCCATCAGAAATGCTGGTTTATACAACCACTAAACCATCAATTTCCTATAGCTGCAATCCTCTATGTTTTGACTTCAAGTCTAGTAAAGTAAACAATAAACTAGATAAAAATAAGCCACCCTTAAAAGATCTTTATTCTCAGCAGAAGCAAGAAGGCATTTGTATGGGAGTAGTTTCAGATAGCAAGGATGTATCTATAGAAGGACTCACTGATTATGAAACTGGAGGTAGCAAAGATAAATACATCCAAGTTCCTCCTCTTTTGGCTGATGATATTCTCTTCAGTAGTTGTAATTCTGGAAAAAATGAGAATATGGGTCAGAGGTATAAAAACATTTCCTGTAAGATCAGACAAACAGAAAAGTATAATAATTTTACTAAAAGTCAAATAAAACAGCACACTCTAGATGAAAAATACAACAAAATAAGGTTGAAAGAGACTCATGAATACTGTTTCCATAAAAGTAGAAGAAAGAAAAAAAGAAAAAAGTTATGTCAGCGTCATCAAATACAGAAAACCAAAGAATCGGAAACTCACTGCAAAATGGAAGCAGAGAATATTTACACTGATAATGCTGGGAAATATCTACTGGAACCAATTTCAGAAAAGCAGTATTTAGCTGCAGAGCAATTATTAGACTCACATCAGTTACTTGATAAAAGGCTCAAATCAGAATCCATATCCTTAAGTGAAAATGAAGAAACGTGTAAAACACAGAATACTGAATGCAACACTTCTGATACTATCAGCTCTAAAAACCACTGTAAAAAGAGCACAATACTTTTAAATGGACAATCAAACCCAACAATGATACATTCTGGGAAACATAATTTAACATACTCTAGAACTTACTGTTGTTGGAAAGCCAAAATATCAAGCTGTAGTCAGGATCACAGACGCTTAGTTCTTCACAATGATATGAAATGTGTGAGTCAGAATCAGGCTGTTAAAAGAGGTTACAATTCTGTCATGAATGAATCAGAAAGATTCTATCGAAAACGCAGACAACATTCACATTCTTATTCTTCAGATGAAAGTTTGAATAGACAGAATCATTTACCAGAAGAATTTTTGAGGCCCCCAAGTACTTCAGTTGCTCCCTGCAAGCCTAAAAAGAAACGAAGGAGAAAAAGAGGCAAATTCCACCCTGGATTTGAAACTTTAGAACTCAAAGAAAATACCGATAATCCCATGAAAGACAATTCTTCCCTAAATCCTCTAGATACGTTAATAAGCAAAGACAAAAAAGAGGAAATGAAACCACAAGAAGTTGCAAAAGTCGAAAGGAACTCAGAACAAACAGACCAATTAAGAAACAAACTGCCTTTGCACCCTAGCAATCTCCTTCTTGCTGAAACGAACGGTGAAACTGAGCATTTAGAAATGGAGACCACTTCTGGTGAACTGTCAGATGTTTCCAATGATCCCACCACATCTCTCTATGTAGCTAGTGCCCCAACAAAAGAAGCAATCGACAGTACTTTGCTTGAACACAAAGAAAGAAGTGAGAATATAAATCTTAATGAAAAGCAAATTCCTTTCAAGGTGCCTAACATTGGAAGGAACTTTAGACAGTCACAGCCTAAATCCTATCTTTGCCATTATGAATTGGCTGAGGCCCTTCCACAAGGAAAGATGAATGAGACGCCAACTGAGTGGCTACGTTATAATTCAGGAATCCTTAACACACAACCACCATTACCATTCAAGGAAGCACATGTCAGTGGTCATACCTTTGTAACAACTGAGCAAATCCTGGCTCCATTAGCTTTACCGGAGCAGGCATTATTGATTCCACTAGAAAACAGTGACAAATTCAAAAATGTACCATGTGAGGTCTACCAGCACATTCTACAGCCAAACATGCTGACCAACAAGGTCAAATTTACCTTTCCTCCAGCTGGCCTCCCACCCCCAAGCACACCTCTGCAGCCTTTGCCTTTGCAGCAGTCCTTATGTTCTACCTCTGTAACCACTATCCATCATACTGTTTTGCAGCAGCATGCTGCAGCGGCTGCTGCAGCTGCGGCTGCAGCGGCAGCTGCAGGAACCTTTAAAGTGCTTCAGCCACACCAACAGTTTCTTTCCCAAATCCCAGCTCTCACCAGAACCTCATTACCTCAGCTCTCAGTAGGACCAGTAGGACCCAGGCTTTGTCCTGGGAACCAGCCAACTTTTGTTGCTCCTACTCAGATGCCCATCATTCCAGCTTCTGTTCTTCATCCTAGCCATCTGACTTTCCCACCTTTACCTCATTCACTCTTTCCTTCCCTGCTTTCCCCACACCCTACTGTCATCCCTTTGCAGCCTCTCTTCTAGTCATCACCATAATGGAAAAAGAAACTACTCTTGTGAAAACTATTGCTATATGCGTAAGTGTTCATCAATGTGGGTACTTGGCTATTTAACTGGTGGAAATAAACTGGCTGATACATGGCCTCATTGGTTTGAAATCATTTACTGTAAGTGTAATGATGCAAATAAATCCCTAAGTTTCTGATATATAATACTATTAAAGCACTGAATAGTTTGAAAATCAATACAATATATGCTGTATATTAAAATTATGTGTTAAGAGTATGTATAATGTACATAAAATATATTTATAGTACTATAATTTATGTTGTAAAGTATGCTCTCTGGGTTTTTCTTAATCTTTGTGTATTTGCAACTATTTAATGTTTAGACAAAGCTGATGGCACTATGTTTTGTACCATGTTCCTTGAAACTGTAAATTCAGTGAAAAATATCTCTTGCAATAAATTTTTGTTTAACTATTTAAGTAAATCAAACTTTTGTTTTTAGTTGGTTCTCACTGTTTTAGGAATGTATAGTAACAGTAGGTGTTGAGTTTATATTACTTTTCTCATACACAGGAATCTCTGAATCTCCAAGGCCCACCAAAATATCCTTGGAGCTCTACCTATATTTCAACTATGATACCATCTTTTAGAATAGTATAACAGAGGGTCCATTTGTTTTCTGTTTTTTCGTATGTTACTTATGCCCAAAGTTTACTGTATTTCCTGAACAGTTGGCCTCCTTTTTAGATAATAAGCCACATAAATTCATGTTAAAGTAATTTTAGTATTTGGCTGGGTAATAGCTCAAAAATATACAAAGTATGTAGTATTCCCCAGGAACTCTAGAACAGGACTAATAGACAAGCAATGGTAAATAAGCAATGTAAGTGCTTATAATGTTTAAGTTCTCAAATTTATTGTGTTCATTTTTAATTATTGTGGGAAATATTTGGAAATGTTGGCATGAATTAAGGAATAGGTTTAACTTTAATACGTCACTGTCTGTTATATAATATATTGGGATGAATGGCATAAATACAATCTGTATAAGGATGTTAACTCTTAATTGAGAATCTGGAAGGAGGATGGAAAGTAAATAAATAGCCCTTCTATCTGCAACTATTTCTAGTAGTTATGCTTGTATTATATTTTCAAAAAAAAAAAAAAGTCACCCAGAAACAGTTAAAAAGTCTGTATCACTCTTCCAGATTCTGGTTTATTTATTTTATCTTTGTTTATTTATTTATTTATTTATTTATTTGAGACAGAGTTTCTCTCTTGTTGCCCAGGCTGGAGTGCAGTGGTGCCATCTCAGTTCACAGCAACCTCCACCTCCCGGGTTCCAGTGATTTTTCTGCCTCAGTCTCCCTAGTAACTGGGATTACAGGCATGCAACACCACACCCAGCTAATTTTGTATTTTTAGTAGAGATGTGGTTTTTCCATGATGGTCAGGCTGGTCTTGAACTGCCAACCTCAGGTGATCAGCCTGCCTTGGCCTTCCAAAGTGCTGAGACTACAGCTTCTGCTTTATTTTTAACAACTTCTGCATGATTGCTCACTCAAGTGTTTTTATGTGTACTTAAAACTACAATGAGTTAATAGAGAACTAAGAAATAGCACACTTTCCTCAAGAACATTTCTTGTACCTTCCCCAGTCCATACCATTGCAAGACAAAGTACAAATGCCTGTTAAAGTGGGTTGTCCTCACCATGTGCAAATGATAGCACATGATAGTAGCCTGGGAATAAATCCAGGGTATCAGAGCCCAATTGAGTTGCTCTGGATGGAAAGCAAGTTTTAAATGATGCTGTACTGAGGAAATATTTCACATGTCTAGCATGGAAAACTGGATTATCCTAAATAATTTGGGACCTAAATGTATGTTCCCATATAAAAATAATCAATATTTATTATATCTTATGTAAGAGAAATAAGAGAGAAAAATCTAGGTCATTTACTTTCATGATATTTGCCATAATAATCACTGGTTTATTTGAATGTTCACCTGAAAAAGGCTTATGAAAGACTGAGTATATCATTTAATAATTGACTAATAAGTAGATAAAAATAGTAGGGATTCAATTCCATCTCAAATGCTGTAAGATAATATGTTTCAATCATGGAAACTAAAATTGGAATGGATGATTTTTCCTCAGGCAAAATATTTGAAACTATCTTTGAAGATAAAATAGATGGGGATATCTACTGGGGAATGCTGACCCAGTTTGTTTTTAATTTGTCAAAGCAGAATTGTTTTTGATGTTAAAAAAAACCAAACCAAGTGTTTGACTTTAAAACATTCATGTTTTCCTCTTCTTTTTATCCTTTATCATCTTGGTTGTTCACCTCTTACCTCTTGTTTTAATCCTATAATTCTTTTGTTTCCCGATCTTTCTCCTTTTTACGTTATTGCAGACATCATTTGTGTATATGTGTCTCCTTTTCTTCTTCCATGATATCATTCACGTTTTTGAAATTCCGTTTCTCTCTTGTTTGTTAAATGATATGATTAGGTATGCTTAACTTTTTAGTTGTAGGAGAATACACCTGATTGCTAGATATGCAACAGGAATTTCTAAAAACTTTGAGGAGAAGAGTTCTCAGTTAAGATTAATCAAAACTCAGCTTGACAGATAAAATAATTGGTTCTCATGGATACCAGGTCTGGACAAGAAACTTGAATCTAGTTAATCACTGTCAAAATCAGTCTGATTATAAACAATTCATCCAGTTTTCTGATACTTTGCTGAGATATTGCTTACATGGTCTGGGCATCTGTTAGGTGTCAAGGACTCATAATGAATGAATGAATGGTGAGATACACATATTCATTTTTTCCGACAATACTAACCCCAGAATCAAAGGAATCAGGCCAATGGGCGGAAGATCACCAGTGACCAGAGCAACCAAACAGGTAAGTCAGAGAGGTGTCATTAGGCAGTGAGGCTGTTAGAAGACCACCAGGCAAGCCCATATTAATGGCAGCAAGAGTCAAGCCATGAGGCCAGTCATACTCTGAAAGCAGTTTTGGATGCTGGCTGACAGTGTGCCTGTAAGTTGTATCCTGGAGAAAAAATTCCATTTCTTTACTAGCATAAATTGTTGTACATCCTATATATTTTGGAAATTTAAATGATTCCAGTGCTATCTCTTACCCACCATCTCTAGTCTGCTAGTTACAGGCATTATCATACCATGTGTTATTGTAAGGATGAATTATTTGGAAAATGCAATGAAACCTAAATGTAGAAAGTAACTGTAGCCAATTAACAAAGGTTTCACATTGGGTAATAGAAAGGAAACTCATCCTCAGCTTCAACTATGATGCATGTGTCAATTACACATTTTCTCCAATTTTTTTTTTTTTTTTATAAGTTGAAGACCTATATCAAACTCTCCACAGGACATCTTAACCTGGTATCTTCTAAGTATTTGAACTCAAAACTCAAACTCATCATCTTACTTTATACATACTACCAAAATCTATTCTTTTTTCTGTGTTTGTAAACTTTGTGGATGTCATCATAATAAAATCATTATTCAAGTTATAAACCATCAGGTTATGCCAACATCAAAGCAATCAAGGAACCACTTTGGCTCTATTTCTTTAATTTTTTTTCAAGTATTTTCCACTTTTCCTGCTTGTAGTTTTCCATATGCTAAATTGCTGTTTTAAATCAGTGTCTCCATTTTCCTAGTCTCCCCCTTTTTTTTTTTAACATATAGTCTTATTATGACATTTCTATACTTTAAAACCTATTCAGAGTTTGCATTTATTCTCAAGACAAACACCACAGTCCATAGCATGTCTTGTAAAATCTGTGCTGAAGTAGGTTCTGGTCTCTCAGGATCACTTCTTCCAGCACCCCTCTGGGCCAGTCACTCTAATCTACTCATCTAAATCTTCGAGCTTGTGTAAAAATGTTTTGCTCTTCCACAATGCCTTACTCCCTACATATTTCTTCACTTGGATAACCACAAAGAGCCAAAATTCAAGGTGTCAATTTATTTTAGGAATTCTCTCCCAGGTTCTCTCTTTCGCTGATGAGATGTCATCTTGTCTTCTCTCTTTCTGTAACATGCCGAGCACACATTTTGTTATAAAGTATTCTCTATGTTGAATATATTGCCTTGTTTGTCAAAATCACTAGACTGAGAGCTCTTTGAGTCTCTGTAGGATGAAACACATAGTCAACATTTAATAGATTTTTTTAAGTAAAGAATAAAATGAAGTGAAAAAAATATAATTAAAATCAATGAAGACTGTACTAGGGTTCCAGAATTGTTACCTATTTTTACTTCAAACAAGTCCTAAATCCTCCTAAATAAAAAGATAATTTTTCAAAACAAAATAAAGCTTCAAAACAGTTAAATACATAGAACTTAGTTTTCTAATGAAACTATAGATCACTTGAAATAGAACTCCACTACTAAAAATTAAAGCACAACTTTAATTCTTTCTCCTGGCCCAAGAGGAAGGTACAAACTTTACTGGATTAATCTTAATGTTAATGTATCAACTTAACCTACCTACCTAAGTATAATCTATCTGTTTATTATTTATGTAATCTATCCTGTGTCTATCATCTTTCTATCATTTGTTAATATTTGCTACCAAACATAACATATTATTATGTGTCAGACATTAAACTAATTTTAAGGGCCAGAGATGTGAATAGAACACACTTGCTATTCAGATGTTGGAGCCTAGTAAGGAAAGCAGACATGCAAAATCTTGAATTTGGCCATCCAAAGTTTGAGATTTCATTATTAATCAATAGAATAATAAATTTCAACTAATCAATCAATTGAAATAGATTGAATTTATATTCAACATTGCATTTCACCACTGTCCTGTGTTCCTCATTCCTCATCTTTTTATTTACTTTTTTTCTCTCTACTTTTTTGCCTAGCTAATTCACTGTCACTTCTGTGTACTTGGAGAGAATGTTGCCTATGGGAAGTTTTGCAATAAGCTGTTTACCTTCTCTCACAAGTAAAATTGGATAAAGGATTGAGACGTATTTTTATCATGA
This sequence comes from Saimiri boliviensis, assembly GCF_048565385.1. Taxonomy (NCBI): domain Eukaryota; kingdom Metazoa; phylum Chordata; class Mammalia; order Primates; family Cebidae; genus Saimiri; species Saimiri boliviensis. Next base: position 55,234,394 of record NC_133453.1, on the reverse strand, counting down.
GTTGATGCCTAAAGTCCTGCTTTAATCAAAGACTGTGCAATTAGTTCCAAAGTGCTGATTTTGGTTGAAATATAGGCCACCATCTACCAGCCTTGTGGATTACATCCCTATCACCCCATCCAAAATGGCAGGCATTGGTTCAGAGGAAGAGATCATTTTTTGTTTTTTACACAAAGATGTTATTGCTCTCCAAGCCAAATGCCTACAGCAAGATACTTTTACTTATGGATACAAGCATTTTTTGACTGGCACATGCCCTAATTTTACAACCTTCAAAAATGTGAGCTCTGGATCTACTTGAGCCTGGAAATTCCCAGTAGAAAACTAAAAGTATAATCAGCTTTCTTGTTATTTAATATCCTAAACTGTGACTTTTAAATAATCACGTTTTATTTTCTTTTTTAATCTCCTAAACTGTTGTTTTTATCAGCTTAACAATAACCCACAACACTTGGACCAACATGTTATTTTGTAATAACCTCATTATTTTTATCGATTGTATCTTTTTGTGCTAATCATTATTTGGAATATATGTGTTTACATATTTAACTAGTATTAATATTTTTATTTTTAAAAATTCTGGTTTTAGGACATGTGTGGTGGCTCATGCTTATAATCCCAGCACTTTGGGAAGCTGGGGTGAGTGGTCAGCAGTTCGAGACCAGCCTGGCCAACATGATAAAACCTCCCTCTCTGCTGAAAAATACAAAAAAATTAGCCAGAAATGGTGGCAGGTGCCTGTAATCCCAGCTACTCAGGAGGCTGAGGTAGAAGAATCACCTGAACCTGGGAGGCAGAAGTTGCAGTGAGCCAAAAAAGCACCAATGCACTCCAGCCTGGGTAACAGAGTGAGACTCTGTTTTAAAAAAAAAAAAAAAAAAAAAAAAAAAAAAAAAAGAATTCTGGTTTTAATTGCTGCTTTTCTATACCTTTATTATCCTATTTTCTTCACAGTATCTAGAATATTTTATAATGTATTTTAGATTTTTAAAAAATAGATCGTATTACATTTCAATTGAACAAAGCATACTTTGTTTAGTGTTGTTACCTTCCATAACGAGTTTGTATTAATTAAGACTATTTTAATTATTTCACTTTGTATTAATTTTATTTCTTTTTTCAATATGTTTATTGATGGTATAGACATAAAACATACATTCTTTGCAAAGGGCCCGTGTATTAGGTAAAGGAGTTTTTATGACGGCCCTCACCTTAAACCTTTAGGTTTTTCCAAATAGGTTCTACTATCTCTAATTCCATAGCCAACAACTCTACCCAGACCTGAATTTTTATTGGACCTTACAAGAACCAAGATTCAATTAACTAGAAGCAAAACTTGAGTAATCATGTAATCATTTTCCTTTTGCTCCAGTAGCTTAGTGCAATTGCTTAGGTTCTAACTGGAAAACCCTCTCATAGACTAAGCTCCCTGATTACTCTACTTAGTTCACATTCCCCTTGAGAATAAGACTAGACCCTGTGTTCCTTCCTAGCTTCTGTTGGCACTCTATTGTGTTCTGTAGTATTTAAGTGCTGTCTGGGTTTTGTTCCTGTTGTTTTTTCTAATAAATACAACATCTTGCTAGTGCTTAAACTTGCAACCTAGACACTGTGCCTTGATTCTTCTAGTTGAACTTGTTGAAATCAACTCTTGTATCTGAGTAAATTATGTTTGTTCTAAATGCTTATTGACTTATATTGCATATCATCCTCCCGTTGAACAATTCCCCTTATATTTTTTTGACTGAGAAGATTATAACATTTTAAACTCAAGGAGATTTGAGTTTTTAAAAATTCAACATTTAAGATGCCTTAAAATTGAAACCCATGTTTTCTATGCATCTTTGAAGACAACTATATTTCAAATTAATGCTTTGAGTTTCGATTAATCTTCTTACTGCATTCAACTTGCTTTTTAATCTAATGATTTTGCTAGGGACTATTACTTCAACTTAGGTCAGTTGGCAGAGAATCAATCTTCACATTAAAACGATAAGTCTCAAACAGATTATAGTTTCTATTAAATGTCTTTCTATTCCTGGAACAGTTGTACTGAAACAAAACAATGGGAGAAATATTAATATGTTCTGAGATGTGAAATCTTTTATTTTCTGTCCTGCAATGCAACTTTTAAGACCATGACCTTTGTGAGCCCATACAATTTCTTAGCTAGTGTGAAACACAATGTAATATTTTAAATATATTTTACACATTAGCAACTATAATTGCATTTTATAGTATCTAAGGATTAATTATGTGCTTGCCAATCCTCTGTGCTAATATATAACACTGTCTTGACACTATCTTTTAAAATAGCTAAACAAACATAATATAACATTTTTATTCCATATAGATAATCTTTGCCTAAACGTGTTAGCATAGAAAAGACTCTACAGCAATGCATTTGTGTATAATTACATGTAGATACTGTTAGAGGTAGCTATTAAAGCTCATTGTGGTTATACTGTCAAATTGTTAGAGGTTTCATCTATGTTAAGAACTGCTTTATCCATTTTTATTAGAATGAGACTTTATTAACAATGAAGTTTAAAAATTGGCTACAGATAGAGAGTTTTGGATAGAATACAAAAACAAAACTCTATATAAAAAATAAGTCATTATAGCATATCAGCATACAAATCTAAAATTAAATTACATGTGAGATCTGAACTTAGTGAGAGAAAGTGGCTTAAGAAAATTATCTCAAAATTTGCTAAATGGAAGCTGCTTTGCAGTACTGAATGCTTTCTCTCTTCCTTCCCAGGAACCAGTGCTCATTGTACTATATGGTAGCAACTGCCTGCAACTTCTGAACATTCTCCCCTTCACAAGGCTACTCTCCTGTTACAGTCAAAGTCAAGAGGTTGAGTAAAGCAGGCCACACTGTTCCTATGTCACACTGTCCCGTAATGCCTTTGGAAAGAAACAAGTATGTGGCTTTCTTAATTAATGGCTTAGGACATTTTGAGGCAGAAGAAGAAATTACAAAGTGGGAGTATAAATGTTAAATCAGACACTGAGTATGATTTTCCCTGGTTAAAAAGAAAAAAAGAATCTCATTCACAAAGAGGTAATATTTTAGTTCCTAACCTGGCTCATTTGCCCTCAGGTATGCTGCATCCTTTCAAAATATCTTCAAATCTTCATACTATTTTGAGAGATACAAACTTTTACTCCTGCTTCAGCAAACAACAAATGTTCTGAAGTCCAAATCATTCAGTAAGGACTAGCAAACAGAGAAGAACCTGGCAGTCTACCCTCCTATTTTCATTATCACTCCTATTTTCACAAAAGTGAATTTTCAAAGATCTAGAGGCATTGTATTCCACGTCTGCAGGAAGTCTGTGATGAGTTTCATCTCTCTAACAGTCTTCTACTTTATGGAACACAACACATACATGCACGTCTCCCAAGGGGTGCTTGATGGTTGTGCATGGAATTCCTGGATGCTTTCTCCTTAATGAAACACTACTCTCTGTCTTTCTAGAGTCACAGTCAAGAAATGGAGTGGACTATATCTCACGTACATTATAGTGTAAGATGGGAAAAAATTCCCAATTACTGGAAAACTATAAGACACCTTCCTTTTCTACGTCATCAATAAATCTCATGTTTCCCTATGTCTTCCAGTATAAAGGAGGCAAACATAGTTATACCAGAAAAATGGCATGATAACTATTCTAGTAAATTATTGAATAAATAATTCTTTAGCCAAGGTCACTTGTCCTCAGGTTTGATGAGTGCTCAGGAGAAGGAGATAAACTATGCCTAATATATAACCATGTATTACCATGCTGGCTATAACCATGCTATTGTCATATTTGAGGCACCTATTCAATTAAATGACTTTATAGGCAAACTTGTCTCTTATGATCATTTAAGTCTAATATGTTCCAGGCACTCTCCTAGGCTCTGGAGAATAAACAGTGAATAGAAAGAAAATCTATCAACAAGGAGCTAAGAGTCTAAAGGGGAACTTTGAAAAACAAATAGGTAATTTTCATAAAATGGGCTGAGTAATATAATAAATGTAATAAACATAATATGTTGAGATAGCATCTGACACATTAAGATTACAAAAAGAAATTTTGATAAATGGAGCAAGAGAAAAGGAAGGCAAAAGTCAGAGAGCTCATTAAGGAATTTATGTGTAAAATGATAGTCATTAATAGTTTTTAAATAGCAAAGTAAATAACTCCCTTGGAGAGTATCAGATTAGAAATATCTGTAGGATTATATAAAAGTGGATTTGTACGTGTGTGTTCATTGGTGGTTGTTGAGGAACCTTAAAAGTAAAGGAAGTTGCAAGTTGCAGCTAGCAAGTAGAAATAGTAATATATGGATAATCAAAAGGTTAGATAATCTATAACTCTTGTAGGGGTTGATATTATAGGAGAAGTTTGGAGGAAGGCAAAAGGGGATTTACAAATGAAATTTAGGTTTCTGGCCTGCACAATGAGGTTGATGTGGTTATTCATAAATAATAACAGGACAGAAGATAGGAGTGGAAGACAGTGAACAAAAGCTGGGGAAGGGAAGATAACACGTTCAAATACAATAATTTTGTAAGATGTGACCATTGGGGGAAACCAGACCAAAGGTACATGGGATATTGTATTATTTTTTACAACTTCATGTGAATCTACTATAATCTCAAAATAAAAAGACAAAAGAGAAATTTGAGGGACCTAGACAATATGTAAGTAGAGCAGTCTTATCAATAGTTCAACCTGTGGTAGAAACTCTTAACTAAAACAATAAAAACATGTTTGAAACTATCACTTGCTGAAAGTGGTTAAGTACACATTAAGGCACATATGCACACAGGCACAGTATAAGCATCATATATAACCCACATTTTCTTGTTGCATTTTAAATTTACTAATATTGTGCTATAGGTCCAATGCATTTGCTTTGAATTTATTCAACATTATTGGTCATCTTTTCTTACATAATCCTTTGAAGTTATTGGTCATCTTATTCTATATAATCCATAATCAAATTATCTATGGACTTCTAGGATTTCTTATTTAAAATGTACTGAGGACTTAAATACATTTCTGAAAAAATTAAGATTGTGTTTTTAAATTATTTATTTTTATCCTATCTTATATAGCTATACTCACACCACAGATAAAATAATATATTTAGCAACTAACTTAATTTAGAATTTCTAAAGCATGCTAAGGAATAAACCCTACTTGTTTATATTCACATTTCATCATTTCACTTAACACTGAATTAAATTATGTAATAATAGTAACAAATGCAACATGAACAAAGTGATCTGAGAACAAATGTATCTGAATCTTGGTAAGCAAATTGTCAACAGTAGTGATGGTAAGTTTAATGGTATCCTAAAGCATATCTTAACAGTTACACATTACTCCTTGGAAATCAGTTTTATAGGGAATCTAGAATTCAACTACTCTGAAGACATATTAAATGCAGATTATTTAAAAATAATCTATTATAGAGACTCCATGTTTGGGTGCCCTTCCAGGAATACTCCCTTTGTGGAAGCTGTCTTTCTGTCTCCCGAATTTTCCCTCTGGAGTCCCCTTCCACACTCTCTAGTGGAAGCCTGTCTTTTCCTCTAAACTCCGTCTCTCTCTAATCCCTAACACTCTTTTAGAAGCTGCTTTCCTCTCCCGGATTCCATCTTTCTGGATTCTCCCACTCAGTGTGAGAATTAGCTGATTCTTTCTCTCTCCTTCTCCTGTTTCTCTCTCTTTAAGTAAATCGCTTTCTACAAAAAAAAGAAAAATCTATCATACAGCTATAAAGTCAAAAGGGATATATACTAAAGAAATGTATTTTGGAATCATCACTCTATTTATTTTAATTAAAATCTTACAAGATTTGAGATTACCCACTGAAAACAGGTATAGACTACAGAGAGAAGTGGATCCTGGAAGTAGCAACCAGCATTTAAGCTTGGGAAGAGGAGGAAACAACTACAGAGGACACAGAAAGCATCAATAGAGCTTGAATATAAACTAGAAAATTATAGCACCCTGAAAATGGTGGCAAGAGACAGTGTTAAGTTAAAGAGTATGTTAAGAGTTGCCAATAGCTCTAAGTATTTAAGTAAATGAGAATTATGCATTCTTCATTCATGACCTAAGCCATTGCTGTTGAGTCTGATATAGCAGTTCTAAAAGAATGGTAGACCTAGAAACCATACTGCATTGACTTTAAAAGAGAATTGTTGGCAAGAAAATATACGCAAAGCTTTTTAGAATACCTAATAAGGGGCAGAAAGAAACAGAACTATGGTTGTAAAAACTACAAAAACAGGTTTAAATTCTATATGAAGATTTGACTAGGTATAAGATCATGTTATCAATTAATTTATGTGCAACTTGGATTCCTTGTATACTAATACAGAGTTTTAATGTATTTTAGAATATCCTTTGAACTTGAATTCTGTAAAGCAGTTCCATGTTGTTCATTAATATTATTTATGTATTTTCTTGGAAATTTCCTAGTAAAACAAATATAACATTAATTATTTTTCTTTAGTATCATTATTCATGCTTCCTTTAGGATACAGTTGAATGTGAGGAAACCTAATTATATAAGGAAACATGGATAAGACTAATACTGTACAATATGAAAAAAGACTGTAGGTATTCATATGTTCAAAAATTATTAGTTGAATAATAGTGGAAATAGGTGCTGGGCGCGGTGGCTCAAGCCTGTAATCCCAGCACTTTGGGAGGCCGAGGCAGGTGGATCACGAGGTCAAGAGATTGAGACCATCCTGGTCAACATGGTGAAACCGCGTCTCTACTAAAAATACAAAAAAAAAAAAAAAAAAAAAAAAAAATTAGCTGGGCATGGTGGCGCGTGCCTGTAATCCCAGCTACTCAGAAGGCTGAGGCAGGAGAATTGCCCGAACCCAGGAGGCGGAGATGCGGTGAGCCGAGATCTCGCCATTGCACTCCAGCCTGGGTAACAAGAGTGAAACTCTGTCTCAAAAAAAAAAAAAAAAAAAAAAAATAGTGGAAATAGGCATAAGGAAATCTGAGACATTTTTAAAGGCCTAATATTTTAACTTTATATGGGATATCTGTTTTATATAATTCACACAAAAATCTTAATGTGTTGAATATATTGTACTTAATATCATGCTATGAGAATCAAATGGTCCATATTCCCTTTTATTTAACATTCTTTAGATAGAGATAACTTATTCAATTAAAATCAGTCACAATTTTATCAATGATTTATAAAGTCAGGACTTTTTTCATTTTCAAATTTATATGATGTACTCTATTTCATTTAATAATATATCTCTCCCTTTACTAATTTATCAATGAAACAAAATATTAAGAAAAATTCTATGGCAAGATTAATTTTATATATTATTTCTTAGAAAACAGAAAAGTTTACTTTGTTCTCCTTACCGTCCTTATTGCTGTTTTGACTTTTTCTATTAGTGAACTATACCTTAAGACATTTTTATAATTTGTCATAATTCGTAATGGTTTTTGGCCATTAAAAAGAATATAATTTTAAATAAGTTATATTTGATGTGCCATGCACACACGGAAGTTTGAACTTGTTAATTCTTTGTGGAATGGTTGCATCTGTACTAGACTGGAAGGTTTCTATTTTATTATTCACCAAAGTACTATAAGCAAATAAAGGCAAACTCCTGTTCAGAGTAGGAAGGAAGCTAGAAAACATTTTTATTTAAGAATTAATAAAGTTATTTTAGTTAGTTTTTGCTGAAACAAAGATATTTTGTTAAAATTCAGCTTCTGGCCGGGTGCAGTAGCAAACACCTGTAATCCCAGGACTCTGGGAGGCTGAGGCAGGTGGATCACCTGAGGTCAGGAGTTCGAGACCAGCCTGATCAAAATGGTGAATACCCATCTCTTTAAAAAAAAAAAAATAGCCAGGTATAGTGGCACATGCCTGTAACAGCTACTTGGGAGGCTGCGGCAGGAGAATTGCTTGAACCCAAGAGTCTGAGGTTGCAGTGTGCCAAGAACGCACCATTGCACTCCAGCCTGGGCAACAAGAGTGAAACTCTGTTTCAAAGAAAAAGAAAAGAAAAGAAAAAAAAAATTTGCTTCTGTGTCAATCAGTCGGCCAGTGACTCAAAATTTAGCAAAATATCCACATAGATAAATTAATTTTCAGTATCCATGGGTGGATCCAGTCTCTAAGCATTATTTCTGAAAATGTATGTTTTCCCTTGCACCTTGGAAAGACTGTTTTTGAACACTCAGAATGGCTCATCTCAGTGGCCTCTATTTACCTGAGGTACACCTATTTGCAAAAAATGCAGGAAAGCTAAGAAACTGATAACAGATTTTCAAATATAGGTTAGATAATCTAGCACAGGCGTCCCCAAACTATGGCCTGCGGGCCGCATGTGGCCCTCTGAGGCCATTTATCCGGCCTCCCGCCACACTTCAGGAAGGGGCACCTCTTTCACTGGTGGTCAGTGAGAGGAGCACCGTATGTGGCAGCCCTCCGACGGTCTGAGGCACAGTAAACTGGCCCCCTGTGTAAAAAGTTTGGGGACGCCTGATCTAGCATTTCAAGATCTGTTCATGTACCTCCAACTAAAGTATATCTATTTCAGGAATAAAATATTCCTGAAAATATTCTTCAGAGCTGCTCACTTGGTACAAAAATACAGTTCAGAAGCCTAGACGCTGAACTACATTTTCTAAACTCTGCAGGAGGGAAAAAGACATACATTTCTCTTACGACTTACATTAAATATTTAGGAACACAGTTTTTGGAAGGAGACAGCTCTATAACTGAGCTTCACCACTGCAATGGACTGAAAGTTTGTGTCCCTCTAGAATCATATGCTGATACCTCAAGCACCAGTGTGATGGTATTTGGAGATGGCACCTTTGAGAGGTGATTACTGTTAGATTAGGTCATGGAAGTGGAGTTCTCATAATGGGATTAGCATTCTTATAAGAAGAAGAAGAGTGAGAGATCTCTCTCCTTTTCAATGCCATATGAGGTCACAGTGAGAAAGGAACCATCTGCAAGCCAGAAAAAAGAGCCCTCGCCAGAACCTGAGGATGCTGGCCCCCTGATTTTCACTTCCATCCTTCATACTGTGAGAAAATACATTTCTGCCTTTAAGCCACTCCCTCTATGGCATTTTGTTATGGCAGCCTAAGCAGACTAAAACACTTACTAGCTCAGTACTTAGACAAGTTAGTTAAGCCTCTTTGAACCTCGGCTTCTCATAAGTAAAATGGAAAGATAATAATACCTGTCTCATAGAGTTGTTGTAAGAATGAAATAAAATTCTTACACACTACAGGTATACGGTAGCACTAATAAAAATGTGTAGTTATCTCTTTCATTTATCTTTCCTATCTGTCTTCAGATGGTTAACCAGAAGAGAATCTGAGATGTGAATTGTGTGTAAATGATTTATTTAAAAAAAGAGCTTCCAGAAGGAAACTAAGAAGAAAATAGGGAAAACCAGGAAAGGAATGGAAGAAGTCAAGAAGAATATTATTTCCAGAAAATTCTGAGGGTAAATTCGGCCTGATTCCTCAGGAAAACATGGAAATGTAAGCTCCATTTGAGTGTTATCTTGATTAGAAGCATAGTGACCATTCAATTCGAGCATCAATCTATGATTGGCTAAGAGCAGCCATCAGGAATCAAACTCCCTACTTCTTCCAACTCTGCAAGTGTAGGCAAAGTGGTACCAGTATCTCGAGTGAGGTTCTATGAACAGACTTGCCAGTTCATGTCCTTAGAAATAAAATTACAGGACCTCAGAAAGAAAATAAAAAAATAGAATCTGAATGGAGGGCACACACAAAGAGTAAAAGTCCAGTGTCTGCTATAACTGCTTTATTTTCTACTGTTATTTTATAGTTTACCTTTCCAACATCATTAGAATCATCTAGCACTCTTTTGTTCTCAAATGGTGTCTATTCGATGTTCTCTCCATCTTCAAATTTCCAATAATTACTCTACAAGGAGACCCCAAGATATCATCTTTGTAAAGTAGAAGATATTGAGAAGCAATTATCCATGTCGTTTTTATATTCCTGCATTCCTTCTAAGTGAGACAGTAACTTCTGGTTTTAAATTGTTTTTTTCAAGAATGCTAGAATACTGAACACCCTTGGGGGATAGTGGCAGTTTCTTCTTCTGAAGCAAAAGGTAGGCATGATTATTGTTCATTTAAAAAAAGAAAAAAGGTAAAATCAGGTGCCCTTAAATCAGCATTCCTCTGTTCTAATGCAACCGATGGTGTGCCGGTGTCACCTAGGTCTGTTTGACATTAGTCTGTCAGAGTCTACAATCAGAGAACCTGCACAATAGTTCTGATACTGCTTTAAGTAATAAGTATTTCCCCTCATTGCTGAATTGTCTCATACTTCTATTACATACAGAAAACTGTGCATGCTTACTTGTTAACTTTCAAGAAGGGCAAAATCTCAGACCCTTCACAACTTTTGATTTACATTAATTTCATGTAAATTTGTTTATATTACTTATTGTTGGTTCACATTATTTTTATTTCTAAATTTTAGTTACTTCCTCTAATAGTCTTCAGTATCTTTTCCAGAATAAAGCACAAGGAAAATATTAATCTTAAATATTTGAACAAAAGGTGTTTATATGTCTTGGAATACATAGTTTAATCACAATAGAAAAAAATGCAAAAATAATTATATCTGTTTAACACATCTTTTGATTTAATTGCATGCATATGTTTATAGATACAGACATAATAATTTCAAGGGTGTGAAGAAATGGTGAGATCACAGCAAAAGCATTCACTTATATGGATAAATAAGACTGGGTGTCTATACTACAAAGAAGAATACACAAATATACCCGAATACGTTGTGATCCTCTTTCCTAACCTGTTGAAAGTATTAGCAAGCCTTTCTTTATAAAATGTCAACAAAAGCAATTAGAACAGAGAGAGATGGACAGACACACAGAGGAGATAGTTTATGAGAAATAGTGAAAAAGAGAACTAAAGCCTTGTAAGTTAGAATTCTCTCAATTGATAACAAAGTTTAGATCTTTAAAAAGTTTCTTTATAGGCCACTTAACACAAACTAACATGTTTTTTGTTATTCATTTAGTACAACAGTTGCTTATTCTTTTGTAGATAGAGAAAAACCTAACCTGGGAGTGAATCAGGAACATAATGTTTATACTCTTACTATCATACTAACTAGGAATACGGTCTTTAACAAACCAATCTCCCTGTAATTTAGAGATTTCTCCCATTATTAACAGGAAGCTGAATTAAATGATTCCTAATTGAATAAATAAAATATTTTGCAAAAATTACATTATTTTTTCTAACTTAGATCTCTACCCACCACTATGTGTTATGGTTCTGGGACAATTAATAAGAAATTATAATAATTTCTAAAATACTGGACATCAAAAGAACATATCTCAAATACACAAACCCTCAACGCAAATTGGACTAAATGGAAAATGTTAGAAGCATTCCCCTTATAAACTGGAACAGGACAAGGATGCCCACTTTCACTAGTCATATTCAACATAGTACCAGAGTCCTAACCAGAGCAATCGGGCCAGAGAAACAAATAAAAGGCTTCCAAATAGAAAAAGAAGTCAAATTATCTCTCTTCATTGATGAAATTATTCTATATCTAGAAAATCCTAAAGGTTCCACCCAAAGTCTCCTGGAGCTAATAAACAACTTCAGTAAAGATTCAGGATAGAAAACCAATATGCAAAAACCAGTAGCATTTCTATATACCATAACATTCAAGCTGACAGCCAAATCAAGAATACAATGCCACTTATAAGACACACACACACACACACACACACACACACACACCCCCTTAGGAATGCAAATAACCAGGGAGGTGAAAGGTCTCTATGAAGAAAACTACAAAACATTGCTGAAAGAAATCAAAGATGACACGAACTAATAGAGAAACATCCCATGCTCATGGATTGGAAGAATCAATATCATTAACATGGTCATATTACCCAAAGTAATCAATCTTCAGATTCCATGCTATTCCTATCAAACTACCAATGTTGTTGTTCACAGAATTATAAAAAACAATTGTAAAATTCACATAGAACTGAAAAAGAGCTTGAATAGCCAAAGCAAATCTAAGGAAAAAGAACAAAGCCAGAAGTATGACATTACCCTACTTCAAACTGTACTATATGGCTGCAGTAACCAAAACAGCATGATACTGATACAAAAACAGACTTATAAATCTATGAAAGAGAAAAGATAAATCAGAAATAAAGCCACACATCTATAACCGTCTAACTTGCAACAAAGTTGACAAACAATAGGCAATGGAGAAAAGGCTACCTATTCAATAAATGGTGCTGGAATAGCTGGCTAGGTATATGCATCAGTGTCCATCAATGGTAGATTGGATAAGAAAACTTTGGTATGTATACACCATGGATGACTATGCAACTATAAAGAGACACAAAATCATGCCCTTTACAGAAGCATAAATGCAACTGGAGGCTGTTATCCTAAGTGAATTAATGCAGGAACAGAAAACCAAATACCACTTGTTCTCACTTATAAGTGAGATCTAAGCATTGAGTATACATGGATATAAAGATGAGCACAGTAGACACTGGAGACCCTTAGGGGAGCAAGTGAGAGAGAGAAGCAAGGGCTGAAAAGCTACCTGTTGTGTACTATGCTCACTACCTGAATGATGAGATCATTTTTTTACCCAAACCTTAGTATCGCACAATACACTCAAGCAACAAACTTATACATGAACTTCTTGCATCTAAAATAAAAGTTGAAATTATATTTAATAAAAATAAATTATAATAATTTAAAAAATCTTACTTGACTTAAAATAATTGGCTCAAGTCTTTTAAAAGAGAAGATACGACCATAATAGTAATCAGTTCTGGTACCCTCTTGACTCTAATGATGAGGGAACATCAATGCCTTATACACAGATTAGAGTAGGTATTAGGTGACTCTCTGTTGAAAATCACCTTATAATTAACAAACTAGAAATATACAATTAAAGATGATTCTATTCATCTGAAATATAAGTTTTCCAAAATCCAAAATTTATTAACTTTTACTTGAAGCGATTTCTTACCCTTAACAGTTTGGGCATAAAAGTATATTCTAAATGAATACAAAATAACAGCATTGGTAATAGTCATTTAGAAAAAGAAATACTTGGCTGGGTGCAGTGGCTCATGCCTATAATCTCAGCACTTTGGGAGGCCAAAGCAGGCGGATCACAAGGCCAGGAGATGGAGACCATCCTGGCTAACACAGTGAAAACTCGTCTCTACTAAAAATACAAAAAATTAGCCAGGTGTGGTGCCATTCGCCTGTAGTCCCAGCTACTGGGAGATTGAGGCAAGAGAATCGCTTGAACCCAGGAGGCAGAGGTTGCAATGAGCCAAGATCACACCACTGCACTCCAGCCTGAGTGACAGAGCAAGACTCCATCACACACACACACACACACACACACACACACACACACACACACACACACAAAGAAAAAAAAAGGAAAAAGAAATGTTTTTAAGAAAAGCCATATAGCTTTTATTCTTTTTAGCTTCAGTCTCCTGATGCTTTTAGAAAACTATAATGGATTTAATAATGGCGTTCTTACTTTGCTATCAATCTCTGGCAACCCCAACTGAGATACTGCAAGAAATAATATGATTGAAAATCAGGCACAACTGTGTGTCAACAAAAGCATCATTGTTTCTCTGGAGGCAAAAATAGATGAGGAGATTAAAATAAAAAGCATTATGGTAATTCTCTGTAATTCCACAAAGCTGTTTAGGAAGGGGCAAACACATATTATTAAGCTAGTTTTGAAACAAATTATAGCAGTAATAGCATATTTCACATAATGCCAAAATGTTGGATAAGATAGAAGTTATGGACACTTCCTGGATGTCTACCCAATAGTCATTTTTTTTCCAGGGCACCACTCTTACTCCTATAACTCTTACTGCATGAGATAATAATCCTCTTCATTGTTTATATCCTCTGAAATTGAGTTTTTCATTTTGGCCAAATTTTCTTTCAAAGAAAGCCTCTTTGATAGGTCTGTATGATAAGGATAAGGACATGTCATTCATAGTACACTGACATTAACTAAGGGTTAGTACTTTTATAAAACCTTAACAGATTTGACGTTTATACTATGAGATGTATTTTAATGTGTCATTTTATCAATGAGTAAGCTGAAGCAAGACATTAAGTAATTTTTCTAAATCACATGCTCAATCAGTACAAAAGAGTCTGTGTGTGTGTGTGTGTGTTTATTTAGCTGTAGTATATACATATGATGGAGTCCTAGTCAGTGTTTAAAAAAATAAGCTACAACGTCATGAAAATCACAGCAAGGAACTGACATGCATATTGCTCTGTGAGTAAGCCAGTATGAAAAGGATGCTCTATTATTTTAGTTACATATGACATCCTATAAAAGACAAAACTGTAGACAAAGTAAAAAGATCACTGGTTGTCAGTGGTTCAGGGGAGGAAGCTAACATATGAATAGATAAATCATTAGAGGATTTCTTAGAGCAGTGAACTGATTAGATACTATAATGGTATAGATCCTGTAGATACTGTAATGGATAGATGGCATTATGCATTTGCAAAAATCTACAGAATTATAAAATGCAACATAAACTTTAATGTAATCTTTAGACTTTAATAATAATGCATCAATATTTGTTTATTAATTTTAACAAGTATACTACATTAATGCAAGTGGTTAAAAATGGGAGAAATTGTGTACTAGGAAAAGGGTGTATATAGAAACTTTCTGTAATATATGCTCTTGATCAGTTTATGTGTAAGCAAAAAGTCTGTGTATTCTGTTTTTTGCATATCGATGTCCAGTTGTTCCAGACCCATTTTCAATATAAAGACTATTTGACTTATTTGGATTGCCTAATAGTCTCTGTCAAAGATCAGTTGATTGTATTTGCATAGATCTATTCCTGAGCTCTCTATTCTGTTTGGTTAATTTCTTTGTTTATTCTTTCACCACTACCACACTGACTTGGTTACTGTAGGTTTACATTAATTTTTAAAGTCTGGTAGTGTTGATTCTTTAATTCTTCTCTTCTTCAGTATTGTACTGGTTATTTGGAGTCTTTTGCTTTCCATGAAAACTTTAGAAACAGTTCATCAATATCTACAAACTAGCTTGCTGGGAGTTTGGAATTGGATTGAATCTATAGATCCAGGTGGGCAAATTGACATCTTAACAGCATTTGAGTTTTCCTACCCATGAACATTTCTTCATTTATTCATATCATCTTTGATTCTTCAAACAGCGTTTTGTAATTTCTTCCTATAGATCTTTTGTATATCTTGTTGGATTTATACATAAATATTACATCTTTACTGTGCTGATGTAAGCGATTGTTAATGGACCAATTTGTCTCCTCTCAAATTCACAGGTGGAAGACCTATTTGATTGTACTTGAATATATAACTTTTATGTAGATTATTAAGGTTAACTGATTTTATAAGGGCAAAGCCCAAATCCAGTAGGACCTGTGTCTTTATAAAAAGAAGAAGTCAGGGACCACGACTTCTTCCTGTAATCCCAGCTCTTTGGTATGCTGAGGAAATCAGATTGAGGTTAGAAGTTCAGAACCAGCCTGGGGAACACGGTGAAATCTCATCTCAACTAATAAAAAATAAATAATTTTTTGAAAAACAAAAAAGAGGAAGAGATATCAAAAGTGTGTTCACACAGGAAAAAAATTATGTGAAAACACAATAAGAAGGCGGCCATTTGCAAGCAAAAAGAGACATTCCTCAGGAGAAATCCAATTTGAGAGGACCCTGATTTTAAGCTTTCAGCCTCTAGAACTATAAGAAAATAAATTCATGTTGTTTAATCCACCTAATCTATGATTTTTTTATGGCAGTCCAAGAAGGCTAACACAGTAATATTATTTAACTTCACATTCCAATAATTTATTGTTAGTATATAGGAAAGCAATTGAATTTTCTATATTAACCTTGTACCCTGCTACCTTTGACAGTTTACTAAATTTTTCATTGCTTCTTTGGGGTTTTCTACATAAGCAATAGTATCATGTGTGAACCAAGTTTGTATCTTCTTTCCTAATATTTATAACTTTATTTTCTTGTCTTATTGCTTTAGCTAGAACTTCCAGTATAATGTTGGATAAGAGTGTTAAGGGGGGCCTCCTTGCATTGTTTCTGATCTTAAAGATAAGCATCTATTTTCTCACCTTAAATATTATGTCACCTGAAATATGTTCAAATTTTTCTAAATGTTTCTTCAAGCTAGTTTTTTTCATTAGCCTGTTATCAACAAGTTTGCTTTAATTAATTGTTGAATACTGAGACACTATTTTGAAAATAGTCATTATTATTTCAAATATCTATTCTGCTTTCTTTGCTTTTATTTCTGGCATTTCCATTACATGCATGTTATGCCTTTTGTGATTGTCCCACAGTTCTTGGCTATTCTTGTCCTTTTAAAGAGTATATCTTTTATCTGTTTGCTTTTCAGTTTGGATAATTTTTTTAACATGCCCTCAGGCTCATTAATACTTTCCTTAGTGATAGTCAGCTTGTTAATATACTCATCAAAATCATCCTTAATTTTGATTGAAGGTTTTTTTAAAAAAATTTCTAGCATTTCTTTCCAATCCTTGCTTACTATTTCAATCTCTCACTTTTCGTCGACCATTTGATCATGCATATTGTCTATTTTTCCATTAGCATGAAACATATTAATCACAGTGATTTTAAATTCTCTACATGATCAGTATAAAATAAATTTTATATTTGAGTCTGGTTCTGATGTTTGCTTTGTCTCATTGGGTCATGTTTTTTCTTGTCTTTTAGCATGCTTATAGTTGACAAAAGCTGAACATCATGCATCAAGTAATAGAAATTCAGGTAATTAGGCTTTTATTGTGAGGTTTTTTTTGTTTATCTGGCTAGTGCTGGACTGTGTTCAATATTTGCTATAGATTTAGGTTCAGAGGCTTCAATTTCCTCATTTTTCCCTCCCCTGTTGCTTTTGTTTATCCCTAAGAATTCCTTAAATTGTCTGTTTTGGTAGTAATTCATCATTATTGTTCTGAATCTCTGTAGATGGGGCATTAAGGTGTTGGGGAGGGGAAATATTCTGTATAATTCAATACTTTGAATATCAGTTTTAGTGAGCCTGGGTCACTGGACTGTGACTCCGAAGCATTTCAAGATTTTTCACCTATTACATGACACAGAATTTATAGAGGGGTCTAGAGTTATTTAATTATTTTTCTTTCAAGTCAGACAACACTCTGATAAAAAAATAAAAAAATAAAAAGTTTCTCCTGGAGAAATATTTGTTTGGAGACAGCTCTAAACTTATTTTGCAATGACTACTTTTTCTCTGAGTGTATTTCAAAATGGATACTTTCCCTTTCCTTTTGACTAAAATATAAAAGGATGTATTTTTTTCCAGTTTTCACAGTGAGCTGGTAGAGTTGCTGGAATCCAAGCAAATCTGAAGATTAATATCTCCATGTCTCCACCCAAATCTCATCTTGAATTGCAATCCTCACATGTCGAGGGAGGAACCTGGTGGGAGGTAATTTGATCATGAAGGTGGTTTTCCCCATACTTTTTTCATGACAGTGAATGAGTACTCAGAAAATCTGATGGATTTAAAGTGTGGGGCTGGCAGGGCACAGTGGCTTATGCCTGTAATCCCAACACTTTGGGGAAGCCAAGGTGGGTAGATACCTTGAGGTTGGGGATTGCAGACCAGCCTGGTCAACATGGTAAAACCCCTTCTTTACTAAAAATATAAAAATTAGCTCAGTGTGGTAGTGCATGCCTGTAATTCCAGCTACTTGGGAGGCTGAGACAGGAGAATCACTTGAACCCAGGAGGTAGAGGTTACAGTGAGTCAGGATTGCACCACTGTACTCCAGCTTAGATGATAGAATGAGACTCCATCTCAAACAGTAAATAAATAAATAAATAAATAAATAAATAAATAAATAAATAAAAATGAATAAAGTGTTGAACTTCTCCTTTGCTCACTTTCTCTCACCTGCCAACATTCAGACATGCTTTTCTTCCCCTAGCCTTCAGCCATAATCATAAGCTTCCTCAGGCCTCCCAAGCCATGTTGAACTGTGAGTCAATTAAACCTCTTTTGTTTATAAATTACCTAGTCTCTGATAGTACCTTTACAGCAGTGTGAAAAGGACTCATATAGCATCACAGTAAGACTAAAAATGGTTACTTTCCGTAAGTAAGCAACTATAACTTTTTCTCTGTCAAGCTAATCTATACTCAGCCTACAGCAATTCCTTAAAATTACCATGAAATGTTCCTACAAGTCACTGGCTCCAGCTATTTTTGCTTCAGGTAAACTGATTATGGTTGTGATTGTCTTTACAGATTTCAGGGAGGGAGTTTGTCCTGTGACCTCAATTCTCTAGAGAATCTTATAAAAGTCAGTGATTTTTGGTTTTCTCTCTCTCTCTCTTTTTTTTTTTTTTGCTGTATGAATAAAAACAAAGATTTCCCACTCTTTATATAACTCAACTAAAATCAGAAGACTGTAAAAGAGTACATTAATCTCAACTCTGTTTGATTGTGAATCATGACACTATACCAAATAGCTCATGGAGAAATTCCCTATAAAGAGAATGAAAGTCTCTGAATAATTACAATATGTAAAATATTAGATCTAAGATTTACTGATTAAATGTAATACTGATATGTAATTAATTAAATGTAATTTACTGATAAAATGTAAAATCTTTCTTTTTGCCTTTTAGATTTGTTTTTAAATAATATTTTGTACCAATCAGTACTTTTCCAGATACAAAGTTCAGAAGTGCAACTCAATTTAGCTAGAGCCAAAGATCAATATTGAACTTACCTTGAAAGTCTCAAGAACAAGCTAATAGCAGGCTGGGCTGTAGCTAGGCGATCAGAATTTGTGATCAGGATGCATTTTGTCTATCCCCTTGAGGAAGGAGGTGAGTCATAATGTTTGGTAATTCTATATGATTATGTACATGCCAGCCATCAATTTTTAATATTATCTCTAAGTTTGAAATCTAGTTTGTTTACCTTGTTCTGAAATAATAGAGCTAGACTGTAAGCGTTTCTCTTTTGTAGACAGTGTGATGTCATATGAGTGATATTATATGAGTGTGATGCTAAACTTTGTGAGTATCATGTCATGTAAGTACATGGCTGGAGAAAAGAGTATCTCTTCCTGAAGCTTGTGTACTCCTATTTTGATTCTTCCTATTTCTCTTTCACTGATGATAGTGTTGTATTTGGGAGATATCTGTTTACATTCTGCCAATCATAAGTCCAGAGACAGCCACCCTTCAGTGATCTAATAGTTTGGCTTCGGCTCAATGACCACTTCAATGAGGAGGGCCTCTACAGCAACACCACAAACCAGAAGAAAGTGCTATTCAGCCCCAAGAGCTGATGGAAAAAAATCCTGTTTTCGTAAACAGACTAAGTTAATAAATGATTTAATGAACTAAATAATAATGGGAATTTGTAGACTTTAACAAATTAAACATGTTTAAATATTTTCAGTGGGCCTTAGAAACTGATAATTTAAGAACCAAATAAATTTGTGGGTTCTCAGAAAAACAGCTGAACTCTCAAATAGGAACTATACCAATGGATCCTCCTCTAAAAATTGAACACCTACTCATAAAAATATGTGTGGAGACAGCTTTGGAATAGCCATTAATTCACATTAGCAAAAATAAAAAATGTATAATGGCAAAAAACTTACCCAATGGGCTGTATCTATTTATTTATTAAATAGACACAAAATAATAGTACATATTTATATAGTAAAGTGATATGTTTCAATACATATATACATTGTATAATAATCAAATCAGAGTATTCAGCATTTTTATTATCTCAAAGATTCATAATTTTATTTTGCTGAGAACTTTCAAAATCATCTTTTCTGGTTATTTTGAAATATACTACCAAATATTATTAATTTTAATTACCTTTATTCACAATAGCATGCCAACACTTATTTCTTCTATTCTAACTGTGATCCTGTAACCCTAAGCTAACCTCTCCCCCTTACCCCATCTAGTCAATTCCCTAGCCTCTAGTGATCACTATTCTACTCTCTACTTCTATGAGATTGACGTTTTTAGACTCTGCATATGAGTGATATCATGCAGCATATATCTTTCTGTGCCTACCTGACTTCACTTAATGTCTTCCAGGTTCAACTACCTTGGTGCAAATGAGAAGAATTTATTCTTTTAATGGCTGAATAGTATTCAATATATAGAGGATTTATTTCTCCATTCATCTGTTGATGAATACTTCAGTTGATTCCATAGCTTGGCTATTATAAATCATACTGCAATAAACATGGTAGTGCATATATCTATTTGACATACTAATTTCAGTTTTGGGGGTATATACCCAGTGGTGGGATTGCCTGGATCATATGGTAGTTCAATTTTTAATTTTTTGGAGGAATCTATATAATTTTTCCATAGTGGCAGTACTAATTTACATTTCCAACAGTGTTTAAGACTTCCCCTTTCTACACATCCTCTGCATATCCTCGCCAGCATCTATAATCTTTTGTCCTTTTGATAATTGCCATTCTAACTGAGGTAAGGTGACATTTTATTGTGGTTTTGATCTGAATCTCTCTAATGATTAGTGATGTTGAATATTTTTACATAACACTGGTAATTCATATTTCTTTCTTCCTTTGACAGATGCCTATTTGGGTCTTTGCCCATCTTTTAATTTGATTTTTTTTTTTTTTTTTTTTTTTTTGCTGTTGAGTTGATTGGGTTCTTTACATATTATGGATGCTAGTGCCTTGTCCCAATGATGCTGCTTTAATGAAGAATCTAGCACCAAGTACTCAATGTCATTTCACTACATTTCCCAGAAGAATTAATTATAAGTATATATGGATAGTGATTAATTTTCCTCATGGAAATATTGTCACTATTTATTTTACAAACCTTGTTACTATAGAATAACAGACTTCCTACAGCACTAAAGTTCCTTGGTTAGTATGAATTTTTTAACAGTCCCAGCTTCTTTCACTTTTCCTCCTGTGACTATTTCCTTGGGACCATTATCAACAGATCACTTCTTTCTTCTCTATGAAACTGCCTCAGCAAATATTAAATTTGTAAGTTGAATACCAGAGATTTACTTTTTAAAAACACCATCAAAATAATTTTTAGCATTATTTATAGAGGCTTCATAAAATTCTCCTGTCATTAACAAAATTACATATGATTTAGATATTCGTATGTTTGTTGTAAATATGATTTAAGAAGAAATTAAGAGTGAGTTACTGTTCTGGAATATTTATGGATAAAAACATCTACTGAAGTAGGTAGAACATCAGAAACTAAGTTTATAGAACCTTAGGTTTGACTCTTCCAAATAATTTTCTAAGATTACTGTGTTTTCTAATACTGAAGCTGTAGAAAACTTTGGGACTGACCCTTAGAGCACGGAAAGTACTAATTATTCCTTTCACTATTTCCTGAAATACTCCTCTCTTGTCTATAAAATAAATAGTCAAACTAGTAAAAACAACAAATACCATCAAAATTTGCAACAATTTAAGACTTCACTTTATGTTAATGTCTAGCTCAAACACCATACTAGCTTTGTCTTTCCAGAAGCTAAATTCTTCTCAGTGATAGTTTCCTGTGAGCCTTTAGGTTTTTTGTTTTTGTTTGTGATTTTTGGTGTGCATTCTAACAGAATTACATAACAGATAAAAGGAATAAATATTTGTTTGCCTTTATCTGGGAAACATAAAATATTAAAAAGTAATGGCTCAGAATTTACAGTCTCTGCCTTATTTCTCTAAATTTAAGAATAACATTTTTCTTAATCTTTGTTAATTCAATATGTAGATTACTGATAGTCTTCTATGATCTGCTGATTTGGATATCTCTAAATCAAGCTATGCTTATCTGGAAAGAAATGATCACTCTTTCTGTCTCCATTTCTCTGTGTCTCTGACTCTATACCTATATATCTATAGAGCTATACAGAGAAACTAAATTGGCTAAGAAGGAGTATGAAGTTTCTGAAAGTACAAAGCTGAAGTCTGTCATCTTGGTATGATTTGTCAGCGAAGATAGTATGTTAGCTAAGGAGAAATTATTGGCTATTCAAAATTACCCAGAACTGATAACAAAAAGACAAAAAGGGTTTCTAGAATTGTGTATTGTAAACAATAGGTTCCCAATTTTTCTGAAATAGCAAATCTTTATATGACTTTACAAATTATTTTTTTCAGATTTTAATAGCAAACTTCATCATGATGTTAGATCTATTGCTGAGTCAATGTCAGTTGATTTTTCAGGACTGGAATTTTTTTAGGATATTTAAGAAATAGTACAATACTCATCATTTTCCTGCACACTTTCTCCCTAGTTTATATTGTATAATTGTGTTGGGACTCAGAAAAGAATACTCCAAAATGAAGGCCTCAGAGGCAAAATTTTTCTTTCACCTTTTGCTGCCCTCCTGTTAGAATCTCTTCTTCCCCAAAACGGATCATAGAAACCAGAACACCCTCTCCCAAAGCTAGCCATAAAACCTGAAAAATGTTACTCTAATCGTCCTCTCTCTTTCTGTGTAAAAACTGATCATAGATAAATTATCTAACTTACCATGTTTTACTGTAAGTCAAAGAAGCCCTCCTACCCCACACCCAGAAGAAAAAAATATATATGTTTAGAGGGACCAAGAAGAATCTAGACAGAAAGGCCTTGCTGGATTTTCCCATCTGTTAACATTAGATCATCCCCTTTTTTCCCCAATCATATTTCTACCAGGCTGCCCATCATTTGTTGAACCTAAGCATAAAACAGACGGTTTCTCCTATATCTTTGGGTTTTCATTCTTAAGACTCCCATGTATACGTTACATACATTTGAATTCCTTTTCTCCTGTTAATCTGCCTCTTGTCAGTGATTTTTCAGCAAACCTTCAGAAGGTAATGGGAAAATTTTCCTATGGCCCTGGCAATTGCAGAGATTTTAAAATTTGTTTTAAAAGATTTTGCTAGTGATGGTATGAGCTATATAATAATAATAATAATAAGTAGAACTAAGATCTCCACACGTAAAATTCAGGTGAGTAACTTAGCAACAGTTTTCCAGATGTATATTTTTTAAATATGATTTTTAATGAATGAAAAATCAAAAGAATTAAAAATATTTTCACCTAAACCATAAAAAAAATGTGGAAGTCTCTTCTCCTTATCAAACCCTACCACATTGCCTGATGTTTGAAATTATGTAGGTTGTTTTCTTGTCTGTGAAAGCACGCATCTAGATCTGTATCTGTGTACATATATGCAAACACAAACTAATATGTAGACTTTCCCAACACAAAAATATCCTTATACAATTATATATACATTGGGCTATAATGTTTATTCATCTTTGAGTTTATATCTATTTTATCATTCCTCATAGGTCAAAATTTTAATAACTTATTTATATTTTTAAATTCATTGACCAAATATACTCATCTTCTTCCTTTGTCAACATTTTCATTTTTATCTGTATGTAGTTTTATCTCATTCTTTATCTTTACGTATATTTTGTTTCTTTTCTGTCTTTCATAATGCTTTTTAAAAAATATGTGTTTTTCAATGTATTCTTTGTACCTTTTTCTAACCACTTTAAGAGTATCTATCTCTGTATTTTTGTCAGTTTTTCCGTATTTTGTAATTTGTTAATTTTCTTTTATATTTGTCAATATAAAAGAAACTCATTGCACTTTTCTTCTTGTTTTTACATTTAAAATTTACTTAATTTAATTTAAATGTTCTTGTTTAATAATAAAACTTATCTTTAGTAATAAAAATGCAACTTTTCCTATATACAAACTTGAAACACTTTTCTTTTGATTTGATTTACTCATATAGTAACTATTTTAGTACAATGGTGTTCAATATTTTCATATATTCTTAAATTGAACTTTATCTCTAGTTTTATTACAATTTTATGTGAATGTGCTCTGCAGCTTATCTATTTGGAATTAATTAAATGTGCCTTTGTGACAGTGTATCATCTTTGTATTATAAATTGAGAACTAAATTCAAGACTTGTACATAAATGATCAATTTCTAAAGCTGTAAAACACTCACTGCTAGACCAAGTCAGGCAAAACATTGTTGTGATGGCACTGTACACTATATGCAGAACTCAGGACTTGCCTTCTATGGCTTTTTACATTGGTCAACTAGAGATTTTTACATAAAAATGGGAGTGAAGAGGTGATGTTTTGTAAACATTTGATCTTTTTTGTGAGAATACTTTCCCAAATCAGGTTGCATATCTAAAGAAATAACTTTGCTCTAATTATAGCTAAAATGTTAACTTTTTCCTTTCCTCCTTCTAGTTTTAAAATATGTTTCATCGGAGAAGGACTCACTATTAATACTATAGCTCTCACTTGCTTTTTTCTTTTTGCTTTTTTTCAAAAGATAAAAGCAATGATAATTAAGTTTAAGTTGTTCATCACCTCCCTTTATGTGTGCAACTTCTCAAGCACCCCATTACTGGTTAACCACTTAATGCTGGAGGATGAGAATTCCTGACATCAGGTAACATCTCATTAGCATGAACAGCTGGAGCCTGAAATGGAAGGCACCATAGGGACTAATTACTTGAAAAGATTTAAATAGCAAATACCTACAGGATCTTTTTCACAGAAAGCAAGCTCTTTTAACAACACATGTAGAAAGCTGCTGCATGTCTAAGACTAATATTTATTTGAAATTTAAATGTTTTGAAGTCTCTCCACTGTAATACTGCTGTGTGACAACATTTATCCAAGCCTCATTCACTGTGTCTTATCCTGTAGTATTATGAGCTTAACCTCGCTGGTATATTTGATGTGGCAGATCTCAGGGATATGTGTCAGTGGAGACCTCAGAAAGGCACGTGCATTTTTTCATCACTGCTGTTGTGAGACTCAAGGAAGCCATTTGAATGTATTTGACTAGAAGATAATTAAACATTTGTCAGCTATGTTTGAACAGGAGTTCTGATCCCAGGATCCCTGGGCTCCATAGAATATGAAAAGCACCTGAAATAGGCAATAGTTTATATATTTGTACAGATGAACAGTTTTTTTTTTTTTAAGAAGGAGTAAAGTCTTTTGTATTGCCACATATATCCTAAAGTATTAAGAAGTTCCAATGTATTATGGCTACATACCCTCCCCTACCCCAAGTGTTACTCACCTAGACGTTTCTCATTCTGTAAAAGTATAATAAAAAAAAAGTGCTTGCATTGTCAAAAATGAATAAATAAATAAATAATATATTCCTGAGGAGAAGAGGCTGGCTCATCTGATGGAAAAGAAATATAGAGCTTATTAATTAAATAAAGCAGAATTTACCAATATAGGTCAATATGTCACTGGGGGAATTTTTTAGCCACCTGTGATCAAATGAGAAAATACAGTGTTCATAATTTTAAGGATTGTCTTTTAATCTAATATCATATTTTGCCATATTTAAATCTTAAACTCTGATTTCTTCTATTAACTGATAGTGATGACAGCAGTGTGGGTATTTGTTTGTTTTGTAATCTTACGTAGTAAAATGCTTACGTGGGGCTTTGCCAAATCTTTTTTTGAAAAGTTATAAAATCTAAAGTTTGAGTGCTACAGCTTCATGTTCTCCTACTTTTCTTCATAAACTCTGCCCTTGATCCCCTGCCAACATCAAGAGTCATTATTTAATCAGTTACTGGTGCTAGCCAGGACTGAATGGTTTTCTGGAACACAGAACTTATAGTGCTGAGTGAAATAATTTTGAAAACAACTGAAATCCACTGTAACCAATAAAATGATTGAAAAAAAAAATCATCTGAGAGGTTGGTATAAATGTTGACAAATAAAAAAATATTTTGAAAGGTAGTATTAAGAATGATGTTTTAAAAGCTTCTACATCATAGTTTTATCCCAGACCATTCCTACCAATTATCTTAGTGATTACTCAAATTACATTGATCATTATAATATTACCTATGCTAAAAACTGGTAAATTATTGAAAAAAACATGAAGTAGCAACAGTCTATAAAATGCCATCACAATGTATTTTTAATGGTGTACATTTTCTACTGCAGTAACTTTCAAACAGTAGATGTTTATGTTTGGGGCATTTTCATGAAAAGAGTAAGGAAAGGGAATTCTCTGTGATCTCTATTCTGTGACATTGCCTACTACCTGCAAACTTCATATAGCTTTCAATCTAGTACATGTAAATGATGTTTGCAAAACTACTTCATACTCTCTGCAAAGTGAGTCTATAGACAAAGGGTCTTTGCCATTTTAAAGATGCCAAAATAAAGTAAGTGGTTATTTCTTATATTTCTCACTATTTGAACAAGAAAAGATGCATAGATACATATGATTGTAACAATTACAAAGTCTATATACTTCATATTTAAAATATAAAGGATTTCAGGAGAGCATGAATGTGATTGTTAATTATTCCTGTCAACTTGGTGGGCCATGGTGCCTAGATGTCTGGTCAAACAGTATTCTGAAGGTTACTCTAAAGGTGTTTTTTGGTTGGCATTTCCATTTAAATAGGCAGACTTCAAGTAAAGCAGATGATACTCCACAATGTGGGTGGGCCTCCTGCAAGCAGTTGAAGGCTTGATTAGAACAAAGAGGTGCTTCCTCTGTGCAAGAGAAAACTCTGCCAGCAGAGTACCTTTAGACTTGGACTGCAGCTCTTCCCTGGATTTTCAGCCTGTTGGCCTATCCTGCATATTTTGGACTTGCATATTTACAGTTGAGTGGGTCAATTCTTTAAAATAAATGTCTTTCTCTTTACAGTTGAGTGGGTCAATTCTTTAAAATAAATGTATATATATTTATACATCCTGTTGATTTTCTTTCTCTGGAGAAACCTAATACAATGAGTACACAAATCATTCTAGTCCAGGAAGAATTTGACTTATGGGTACTGGTGGGCTAGAGGAGTCCCCAGACTCCAATAGGACCTTACCTCCTGCTGATGTCCAGGCTCTTGACACTGTCAGAGGAAGGAATTCAAGATTCAAGGTCTAGTCAGGTAATAGTGACAGTACATAGATGTACTGCAATGCAAAAGAACACACTCAAGAAAGGGAGTACAGCTGTACTCAAGAGTGTATCATGCCCAGCAATGATTTGAGTTTCTATTTTTACAGGTTTCTTTAACCAAGAGGTGGAATATTTATGCGGTGTTTCCCATTTTTACACCAAACATGCATGTTTCCAGAACTGTCATGGCACTGGTAGTGTGTTATTTCCTATGTTAATGAGTTTCATATGTTAAAGAGGTCCTACGTGAAACCCAGGTCAAATCCAGCACCATATTTGGCCCATTCTTAGCTAGCTTGACTCACATTGTTTTCAACTTCTTATCAGCCTTTAATTTATGCAGCTGTTTCCACAGTTTTCCCTTTCACTAGTCATGCGAAACTGCTGCCTGGAATTTTCTATCCTCTTGCGACCACTGTGATATTCCTATCTCGTTATCAGCATTTTTATTTTGCAAATTACAGCATGTTGAAGGGCATTGGAATCTGTATATCAAAATGTTCAGAGTTATAATTAAATATTTTAAATTTGCTGTACATTAATTAATGAAAAAGCTCGATTGTGTCTTAAGAAGGGCACCTGTATATAACTCATTAAGTTTGAGAAAATGATAATTAAAATCAAATATAAAAACCTAGGAATCTTGGGATAAACAAGCAGCTGTTTGTTGACACATTAATAGCAGACAGGATTTATGTGGACTTAGAATTGAGATTATTGAACTGCAGCAAAGATTAAAGTTGGTGTTAATCCATACAAGGGCTTAGTAATATGAAAGAAGCAGAGAATAAGAAAAATATCCTTGAAAAAAAGAAGAACATTTTAGTTTTAATAAAGTTTTAAATATAATCTATTCGTTAATTATAATAACAAAGAATGGGCATATTTGAAGCATTAAAACTCTTAATAATTATTCTTGAATGAAATTAACTGAAAACTAGTGAGATAGAAACTGCTGCTAAAATAGAATTTTAAAGTAAGAAGTAGCAATAAAGAATTCCAGGTAATTTGAATGAGAACTTGAATAATCTGCTCGATTGTAATGATACAGTTCCATAGTGAATATAATAATATATTCTTGATGAATATTGTATTAGTTTGTTCTCATGCTGCTATAAAAACTGCCAGAGATGGGGTAATTTACAAAGGAAAGAAATTTAATTGACTCACAGTTCCACACGGCTGGGAAGGCCTCAGGAAACTTATAATCATGGTGAAAGGGAAGGCAAACACCTCCTTTTCACATGGCAGTAGGAGACAGAAGTGCTGCGATCAAAGGGAGAAAAGCCCTTTATAAAACCACCAGATCTTTTGAGAGCTCACTATCATGACAAAGCCTGGGGAAACCATGCCCACGACCTAACCACTTCCCAGGAGGTCCTTTCCCCAACATATGGGAAATACAATTCAGATTACGATTCAAGATGAGATTTGGGTGGGGACATGGAGCAATTCTGGCCCCTCTCAAGTCTCATGTTCTCACATTTCAAAACTCATTCATGTCCTTCCAACAATCCCCCAAAGTAATAACTCATTCAAGCATTAACTCAAAAGTCCAAGTCCAAAGTCTGATGTGAGACAAGGCAGGTCCCTTTCACCTATGAGCCTATAAAGTCAAGAGCAAGTTAGTTGCTTCCTAAATACAAACAGGGTACAGGTATTGAGTAAAAACGGCCATTCAAAATAGGAAAAATTGACTAAAACAGAAAGGATATAGGCCCTATACAAATTCAAAATCCAATAGGGAGTTATTAAACCTTAGCATTTCAAAATGGTCTCCTTTGACTTCATGTCTCACATTCGGGTAAGACTGATACAAGAAGTGGGCTCTCACAGGCCTGGTCAGGTCCACTACTGTGGCTAGGCAGGGTACAGTCCCCATTTAGGTTGCTTTCACAGGCTGGCATTGAGTGTATATGGCTTTCCCAGGTGCAGGATGCAAGCTGTCAGTGGATCTACCATTCTGGAGTATGGAGGATGGTGGCTCTCTTCTCACAGCTCCACTAGGCAGTGCCCCAGTGGGATCTCTGTGTGGGGGCTCCAACACCACATTTTCCTTCTATGATGCCCTAGCAGAGGTTCTTCATGAGGACTCTGCTCCTGCAGCAAACTGCTGCCTGGGTATCCAGGTGTTTCCATACATCCTCTGAAATATAGGTGGAGGTCACCAAACCTTAAGTCCTGACTTCTGTGTACATGCAGGCTCAACACCATATGGAAGCAGCCAAGGCTTGGGGCTTGCCCACTCTTCATCTATGGCCCATGATGTACCTTGATACATTTTAGCCATGGTTGGAGCACCTGGTAAGCAGGGCACAAAGTTCCTCAGTTGTACAGAGTAGGGGGTTCTTGGGCCTGGCCCATGAAACCATCTTTTCCTTCTAGATCTCTGGGAGCTTGATGTGTGGAGCTATTATAAAGGTCTCTGACATATCCTGGTGACATTTTTTCAATTTTCTTGGTGATTAACATTCAGCTCCTTGTTACATATATAAATTTCTGCAGCAGGCTTTAATCTTGTGGACAAGATTAAAGTTCTTCTCTATCTATTCCTACTGTCTTGCCTACCCTTTCCAGCCACTAGGCTTTCAGTTGAACTTCAAAAAATGAGAAAATTCACAGTTTTGCAGAAAATATCAGTTATAATAAAAATAATTGTATATACTACTTTGTACAATTTTATTTCTAGTATACAGAAGGCACATTTAAGTTATTGGAAAACTAGCCCATACTCTGAAAAATGCTATTCTTTTTTTTTTTCATTTCTTCTCTAACAATTAAAAACCGTTATGTATTAGACTTATGACTATGACAGACCATAGATTCATGTAGGTAAATCTGACTCATTTATAGCTTGACAGTCAATAGATCTCAAAGTCACCATGATTGAAAACTGATTGAAAACTTATTGGAAATATTTCAAATAATATTTTCAGGTAATGTTTTTACTACTATCTGATAATCAAGAGAGGATAGGTATATGTGGTTTGAAAGAAGAGTGAAAATTTAAATAGAAGAATTAGAGAAGACCTCCCTTGATTAGAGATATGCTGAAAATAGCAAAGGAGACAAGTGTATTTCAACTACTAAACAAGTTTTTCGTGCCCACTGCACAAAGACCACACCATCAAAGTAGTGAAAGTTTGCTGTGAGGCTGACCACACCATACAAGGGACAGAATTATTACTCAAATTAATTTTGAAGGCTCATAGTTTCAGTGTTTCTCAAAGGGTAGTTTGCAGGAAGAAGTTGCTGTAGCTAAGCAATGGGTACTTGCTGTTGATTAGCTGGGTTTGAGATAAAATCATAGGAAATCGAAGTTGTCATTTTTCGCTGAGTTGCTTCTAAGTGGGGCCATGGAAGGAGTTGGTGATTCCAGGTAGAGCCATGGGTGTCAGACGTGCAAAAAACTTGAAAAGATATTTCAAAAGGCCAATCTTGGGTTGTACAATAGTGATACTATTTTCTGGAGTAACTGGGGACATTGCATATCTTGGAACCTCCAGAATAATGACTGGTAATTATTTATATCTACGCTTTGTCAGAATTCAGATCTCTCTCCTCCTCCTAGCCTGGTGGCCTCTCATTAGCTTTACAAAGGAGGTTGAGTTTCGGGGATATTATCCCCAAAACTATATCCACAAAAATATTTGGAGATATTAAGGGATATTGTCACTTAAACTAGTAACCTCTAACTTTTTTTGCCACCAGGAAAAGGTTTTATGGAAGACAATTTTTCTATGGATAGAATGAGGGATGGTTTGGGGATGTTTCCAGTGCATTACATTTATTGTACACTTTATTTCTATTATTATTACATTGTAATGTATAATGAAATAATTCTACAACTCACTACAATGTAAAATTAGTGAGAACCCTGAGCTTGTTTTTCTGCAACCAGATGGTCCCATTTGGGGGTGATGGGAGACAATGACAAATCATCAGGCATTAGATTCTCATAAGAAACATGCAACCTAGGTCCCTTGCATGTACATTTCACAGTAGGGTTCATATTCCTGTTAGAATCTAATGCCACTGTTGATGTAACAGGAGGTGGGGCTCAGGCAGTAATGCCAAATATGGGGAATAGCTGTAAATAGAGATGAAGCTTTGCTAGCTCACCCAATGCTCATCTCCTGAAATACAGCAGGGCAGTGAAATCTTAAAGCTGCAAAATGATCTTTGACTCAATGTCTCCAGGTCATGAAGTCAAAGATCATTTTGACTTTGACTTCATGTCTTCATATCTGCCAGGTCCTGCTGATGCAAAACGTAGGTTTCCATAGTCTTGGGCAGCTCTGCCCTGTGGGTCCAGCCTCCTTTCCAGCTGTCTTCATGGGCTGGCATTGAGCGTCTGTGGCTTTTCCAGGTACACGGTGCAAGCTCTTAGTGGATCTACCATTCTGGTGTCTGGAGGATGGTGGTCCACTTCTCATAGCTCCACTAGGTGGTGCCCCAGTAGGGACTTGGTGTCGGGGCTCCACATTTCCCTTCTGCACTGCCCTAGCAGAGGTTCTCCATGAGGACCCCACCTCTGCAGCAAATTTCTGCCTGGGCATACAGCGATTCCCATACATCTTGTGAAATCTAGGCACAGGTCCTCAAACCTTAATTCTTGACTTCTGTGCACCCAAGGCTCAACGCAATGTGGAAGCTGCTAAGGATTAGAGATTGCACTATTTGAAGTCACAGCCTGAGCTCTACATTGGCACCCTTTAGCCTTATAAATTCTGGATAATAGACCTTTGTCAAATGCATGTTTTGTGAATATTTTCTCCTATTCTGTAGGTTGTCTGCTTACTCTGTTGGTAGTTTCTTTTGTTCTTCAGAAGCTCTTTAGTTCAATTAGGTCTCACTTGTCAAATTTTGTTATTGCTGAAATTGTTTTCTAGAATTTAGTAATATATTCTCTGCCAAGGCTGATGTTCAAAATGGTATTTCAATGTATTCTTGTGGCATTTTTATAGTTTGGGGTTTTATGTTTAAATCTTTAATTGATCTTGAGTTAATTTTTGCAAAAGGTAAAAAACAGGGGTCCATTCATTTTTTTGGCACATGACTAACCAGTTATCACAGTTATGCTTTACTGTCATTTTCCCATTGCTTGTTATTGTCAACTTTGTTGAATATCAGATGGCTGTAGGCATTTGGCTTTATTTCTAGATTTACTATCCTATTCCATTGGTCGGTGTAAGTATTTTGTGCCAATACTATGATGTTTTGTTTACTATATAGCCTTGTAGTATAATTTTAAAGTTGGGTAGTGTGATGCTTCTATCTTTTTTTCACTTGTGAGTCCTTTGGCTATTTGGCCTCATTTGTTTCCATTTGAATTTTAGAATTTAAAAAAAAATAATTCTATAAAAAATGACATTGGTAGTTTGAGGAGAACAGCATTGAATCCATAGATTGCTTTGGGCAGTACAATCATTTTAAGATATTGATTCTTTCGTCCATGAGCTTGGAGTATTTTTCCATTTGTTTGTATTTTCTATAATGTCTTTCAGCTATGTTTTGTAGTTCTCTTCTACAAATATTTCACTTCTTTTGTCAGCTATATACCTAGGCATTTTTGTGTGTGTGGCTATTGTAAAAGTGATCATGTTTTTGACTTGGCTTTCGGTTTGAACATTGATATTGAATCTGTGTAGAAATGCTACTGATTTTTGTACACTGATTTTGTATTCTGAAACTTTGCAGAAGCATTTTATCAGCTCTAAAAGCATGTCGGCAGAGTCCTTAGGGCTTTCTAAGTACAGAATCATATCATCTGTGAAGAGAGATAATTATACCTCTTATTTTTCTATGTGGAAGCCTTTTGTTTCTTTCTCTGGCCTGGTAGCTCTGGCTAGGACTTCCAGTACTATGTTGAATAATAGGGGTGAGAGTAGGCATTCTTGTCTTGTTCCAGTTCTTAAGGAAAATGCTTCCAGGTTTTGCCCATTCAGGATGGTGTTGGCTGTGGGTTTGTCATAAATCACTCTTATTATTTTGAAGTATGTTTCTTTGATGCCTGGTTTCTGAAGATTTTTATCATGAAGGATATTACATTTTATCAAAAGCATTTGCTGTATCTATTGAGATGATCAAATGGTTTTTGTTTTGAATTCTGTTTATGTGGTAAATCATATTTATTGGTTTGCCTTTGTTGAATCAGCTCTGCTTCCTGGGAGTAAAGTCTATTTGATCATAGTAAATTAACACTGTAATGTGTTGCTAGATTCAATTTGTGAGTATTTTGTTCAGGATTTTTGCATCTATATATACCTCCTGGCCTGTAGTTACCTTTTTATTATGTTTTTTCTAGATTTTCATATGCAAGGGCACAATAATAGTGAGAGACTTCAACACACCACAGGCAGTAGTGAGCAGATCAATGGCAAAAAAAAAACTAACAAAGAGTTTCTGGACTTAAATTTTACACTTGACCAATTGAACCTAATAAACATCCACAGAATTCTCAACAACTACAGAATACACACTCTTCTGATCTGCACTTGGAACACACTCTAAACTGAACACAAGCTCAGAAGTAAAGCACGCCTCGAACATTCAAAAAAATCTAAATCATTCCAACCACATTTTTAAATCATAGTGGAATAAAAATACAAATCAATACCAAGAAGACCACTCAGAATTGTGGTTTAATTCCCACAATTACATGGGAATTAAACCACTTTCTCTTGAATAACTTTTGGGTAAACAACAAAATTAAGACAGATATTTTAAAAATCTTTGAAATAAATATAAATAGAGACACAACATATGATAATCCTTGGAATGCAGCTAATGCCATGTTAAGAGGAAAGTTTATAATACTGAATGCCTAAATCAACAAGTTAGAAAGATAACAAATTAACAAACTAACGTCACACCTAAAAAGCTACAAAAGAAAAAAAGAAAAAAATTTATCCCCAAAGCTAGCTGAAAAAAAAAAAAAAAAACCTAAAATGAGAGCACAATTGAATAAAATTAAGACCTCTGAATTGCTCAAAGAACCAGCAAACCAAAACTCATTATTTGAAAGGATAATCAAGACCAGTAAATTGCTATCTGATTCACCGAGAAAATAAGATCCAAACAACTGCAGTCACAAGCAACAAAGATCCCACAGAAATACAAAAGATCCTTAGAAACTATTATTATTAACACCTTTATGCACACAAGCTAGAAAATCTAGTGGAAATGGAGAAATTCCTAGAAACACACAATCTCCAAAGATAGAATCAAGAAGAAAGTGAAATCTTGAATAAACAAAAAAAGAATTTTTTTTTTTTTTTTTTTTTTTTTTTTTTTTTTTTTTTTGAGACAGAGTCTCACTCTGTTACCCAGGCTGGAGTTCGGCGGCACAATCTTGTCTCACGGCAATCTCCACCTCAGACTCAAGCAATCCTACCATATAAGCCTCCTGAGTAGCTGGGACTACAGGCACAAGCATCATGCTCTGCGAATTTTCCTTCCTTCCTTCCTTCCTTCCTTCCTTCCTTCCTTCTTTCCTTCCTTCTTTCCTTCTTTCCTTCCTTTTTCTGTTGCCATGTTACCCAGGCTGATCTTGAACTCCTGAGATTAAGCAATCCATCTGCACGTCAACCTCCAACTCATTATACAGTTGAGTTCTGAGAAAAAGAGACTGCAAATGGTTGCAAACTCTGTTCTGCTGTCCCTTCACGGATTTCAAACTAGAACTTAGGTTTTTTATTATTTCAAAAAATTTTACTAATTTGTTTTTATCACTTATCCTTTATTATTAAGGTAAGGATGATTCTCTTTCCACATAGCTACAAACCAGACAGAATGGAAATTATTCGTTTTCACTCATTCATTTGTTTAGTCAAATATTCAACATATATGTTCTAATAAACCAAACTGCAGACTCAGTATTGATAGATTAACTATGAGATTTTCTCCAAGAGTCATACATTTAGAAAATAAATTTGAAATATGTCCTTTCAACAATTTATGCTGTGTTATAGCCGTACTAGGAATATTAAAATTGGGCTTTCACCATGGAAGCCACTGACTTAAAAATTCGTTATTAATTGCTATCAACATCTGATTTTTAACTACTACCAAATTAACTTTCTTATGTTTCCATAAACAGAATAGTTTGTCCTATCTTCTTCCTACAACTTCCACATATTTTTTCTTAACCATGTAAAACTGTTCTCGTTAGTATTGCTGCCTCTCAGCGTTTTTATAACACTAACAATATGGTCCATACAACTAATGAATACAATTATAGGAAATTTCTTTTTCCTTAGCTACATAGTTTTTCTGTTTTTGTTTGTTTTGTTTGTGTACTTTTAGCTATATTTATGGAAATTATGAGAGAAGCAGAACGTAATTACCTGAAGCACTTCAATATCTCTGATAGTGCAAAGAGTTCTGGTCTTTTTTATATTGTTTGTTAAATACTAGAAATCTGAGCAAATACCTTTACAGTAAACTCATAAAACATCAAAATATTCTTCACTATTTTAGTTGAATATAGGGATGTAATGTATTTAAAATCGAGAAAAAATGTACGTTTTTCTGACTGTCGACTATTGAATTAATATAGTGCACGGTTTTTTAATTTTTTTATTATTTATTTATTTATTTATTTATTTTTATTGCATTTTAGGTTTTGGGGTACATGTGAAGAACATTCAAGATTGTTGCATAGGTACACACATTGCAGTGTGGTTTGCTGCCTTCCTTCCCCTCACCTGTATCTGTCATTTCTCCCCATGTTATCTCTTCCCACCTCCCCAACCCCGTCCCTCCCCCATTTCCCCCAAATGGACCCCAGTGTGTAGTGCTCCCTTCCCTGTGTCCATGTGTTCTCATTGTTCCACACCCGCCTAAGAGTGAGAACATGCGGTGTTTGATTTTCTGCTCTTGTGTCAGTTTGCTGAGAATGATGGTTTCCAGGTTCATCCATGTCCCTACAAAGGACGCGAACTCATCGTTTTTGATGGCTGTGTAATATTTCATGGTGTATGTGTACCACATTTTCCCTATCTAGTCTATCATTGTTGGGCATTTGGGTTGGTTCCAGGTCTTTGCTATTGTAAACAGTTTTAAAGTTTCTAAAATGATGAAAATCACTTTATAGAAAGATTAATGCTTTTGTTTGAGGCTACATTAATTACTTTAGAGATATCTTGAGTGATCATGATCACAAATATTAGGATATTTCAATCTCTCCTTAGACTACCTTACAAGTAAACAATCTCATTTTGACAATTTTAATCAGTGATCTATTCACATGTTGTTTGTCCTTCATGTATTTAAATGTTTGGATAATCTAATTCCGTTTATTTTTATTATTAGTGTAAAAATTGTATGTTCTAAATTTTCTTTTTTTAATTTCAAAGGGGAAGAATTTGAACATTTCTATGTTGATACTAATTCTTCACAAGTTCAAGTCCAATTAGGAAAAGTTGTAGAGAAATGTGCAAGTTATTTCTTCTGAAAATGGTTATGTTGGGGAATATTTGGGAAGTTTTTTTTTTTTTTTTTTTTTTTTTTTTTGAGACGGAGTTTCCCTCTTGTTACCCAGGCTGGAGTGCAATGGCGCGATCTCGGCTCACCGCAACCTCCGCCTCCTGGGTTCAGGCAATTCTCCTGCCTCAGCCTCCCGAGAAGCTGGGATTACAGGCACGCACCACCATGCCCAGCTAATTTTTGTATTTTTAGTAGAGATGGGGTTTCACCATGTTGACCAGGATGGTTTTGATCTCTTGACCTCGTGATCCACCCGTCTCGGCCTCCCAAAGTGCTGGGATTATAGGCGTGAGCCACCGCGCCCGGCCTTTGGGAAGTTTTAAAATCCAGACATGTTAACTAACAACTTTAAATCTGAAAATAAGCACATATAGCAGAAATACGTATCTGTGAGTTTTCTGCCTTGAGGGAAATGAGGTGGTGTGAGACCACTTCTACAGCATCTATGATGGGGAATTTGTAAATAGAACTACCTCATAATATTATATCTGTTGCCAAATGAGATACTTACTGAATGACGGATCTGTTTTAAACTTATTACTTTATGACTTATAAAGAAGTTGCAATGGATTGAAATGAAACAACTCATAATATATGATAGTTGACTGGGTCTCCATTCTAAGCAAAGTGAGAGTAGTCTGACATAGTGGTAAGAGAGCACAAACTGTGTAGTTAAATGCATGGTGTACATTATGTCCTCATGGACCCAGCACATCACCTTGGCTAAGGCAGATTTGATTTATTGGTGCATTATGACAGGTTTTGACAGTGTTCTCCCTTCTGAAGCTCCTTAAGCATTTGTCTTCTGAGCAAGTTGCAGTTTTCCATAAGGCCAAAGATGCCTAGCCTTAAATTATAGTGTTAGTCCCAGAGAAATAGTTGCAATTTTTGTTTAAATATGTGTCTATGTCCCCAATTTCAGAAGCTAAGTCTTTCGTTTATAGCTAAATTCTAGTATTTTGTTGTTTTTACAATATTAGGGTAATATGTAATTTTTTTGAGATAGGTTCTCACTGTTCTGCCCAGCCCAAAGTGCAGTTAAGTGATCATAGCTCATTGCAGCCTTGACCTCCTGGGCTTACGTGATCCTCCTACCTCAGCCTCCTGAGTAGCTGGAACTACAGGTGCACATCAGCACATCCAGGTAATTTTTAAAAATAATTATTTGTAGAGACATGGTCTTCCTATGTTGCTCAGGCTGGCCTCAAACTCCTGGGTTCAAGTGATTCTCCCACCTCAGGCACCCAAAGGGCTGAGATTACAGGTGTGAACCACCATGCCAGCCATAGGGTAGTATTTAATGTCATGTATGCAGTATACATTCTTTCATTCCCAGGATAAGAATGGATGGCTAAGGGTAGGGAGAGTTAGCAATGTGAAAATGAACTTCTATGGGGAAAACACATGAATCTTCAAGAACTGTGGCAACAAGCAAGTTGTTATAATCAAAATAAATTACTTCATTTAATGCCTCAAATATGCATGCCAAGGAAGGAAATGTCAGACGTCTCTTACTTTAAAATACCTAAGTAGCATGTAACACAGAGTAAAAAATACATTTTCTTTGGTTGAATATTTTATATTTTGGTTTCCAATTTTATCTTATCTAAACTATAAGTTTCATAACAGTTATAAATAATAAGCATCATTCAGTGATGGCTCCTGGTGAACTAAAATTTTTGCATCACAAAGAATTTTGAGATGAATTTTTATCAATTAACCCATATGTCCTTCACTTTAAATGATTCCACATTCACCTCTCCCTCTCACTTCATTTTAACTTCACCACTTCAACATTCCAACTATGGCATACACATCACTAAACAAATCAATGAAGAAAATGAATTGGGCAATCTATTGCTATGATTTCTTCCCGGAAGATTATCATTTATAATAGTGTCTGGATCTTGCTGTAAATGACCACAGCATCTGCTGGAATCATTTCATGATTTTTCTAAACAATGCATGAAATTACAAATTTTACACTATCTTTTTATTTTGTTCTCATATGTCATCAATTTGTTTTAATTAGTGGTATAAGCTATTCTGTTTAAAGTATTTGCCATGGGGGAAACATAATGTATTAAATTCTAGAATTAATAAAATATCTTAATTTATATTAAACTGAGCCCAAGAATAAATGTAAAATTATTGTGTTTATCTCAGGAGCAAATCATTTATTTTTTTTTGAAAAAAAAAATACAGTTGCAATGAAGAAGATTATGGTTTTATTTTTTAGAGTTTTAGAATAGGCATGTTTAGTTTTTCTCAGTTTCCAAGATGAAATAAAAATAATTACAGTCTTAAAATTTCAATAATAAGCATTTTCTAGATGAAACATATGAGATGATCATTCTTTGCAAACTTCCAAGTATATTATATTGATATTAAAGTATAGCCGAGGACTTTATGATATTATTCATTTGCCTTGGTAAACTTTTTTTCAAAAGACTTTTTAAATTATTTTATCTCAGGTCAGAAAAATGGGATTTCCTTTTTTCATGTGTCTGTGTTATTTTTCTAGAATATCTCTAAATAGTCTGGCAAGTATGCTGCAGAAAACACAGAAACTAAAATAGGAATGTATGT
This sequence comes from Saimiri boliviensis, assembly GCF_048565385.1. Taxonomy (NCBI): domain Eukaryota; kingdom Metazoa; phylum Chordata; class Mammalia; order Primates; family Cebidae; genus Saimiri; species Saimiri boliviensis. The sequence continues at coordinate 55,195,161 of NC_133453.1, read as the reverse complement.
TTTCATTTGTTTTCTGCTGTCCAGAAGCTTGTCAGTCTTGAGTTGGGATATAGATTGCTTTGGTTTTACGTAAAACAAATGATTAGTTCTGAGTTTTAATTATAAATCCACCCATTATAATAAAAAATATGTAACTTATCAAATTAAAATATGCTCCCAAAATGTATAATTTCACCCTTGTATCACTCAACTGAAGAAAAATTAGAGTAGTTTTTGTGATAGATATTGTGTATCTTGGCAATGAGTGTATTCATTACTTTTACCTATAAGTTTAATATCCATAAGCTTTTAAAGAAAACAGAAAAAAGAAAATTAACATTATAAAATGATACAGTTAAACAGAAACACTTTAAGATTCTTCCCTAGTATCATTTATCACCTGAAATTTAATGATGTACATAAGGCATAATGATTTAGATAAATGGACATCTTTGCTTAGATATTAGTTTTGTGGTTGCTTTCCTCTCCTATTCATGTAGTTCCTTTCCAGAAATCCCAACTTATTTCATATATCTTCTAGTATGATATCTCTTAATGTCCTAATAGTAACCTAAATTATCTTGTAAGTTAACTTAACATGGCAATTAATAAATGACTGAAGTTATGCTGGCAGATAATGACATTAATTTATGGAAAAAAGCAACTCACAGTACTCTCCTTAGTTTTGCATTGAGGAGGAGGTTTCCTATAATAATCATGACTAAGGGTTAAAAATATTCTGTGATTATTAAGTAGTTACATTGTACTTACCTGTTGCACACACTCCTATAAAGTATGACTTTTAAAGATTAATAAAATGTCTCTTAGTTAAAATATGCCACTGACTATGAACATTTACTCTCTTGAGATAACCTGAGAATATTAGGAAGCTTTGAATGTTGATGGGAGGATTATGAACTCCCACTTTATTGAAAGATCCAAGACAGAAGACTGACTCTATGTCAACATAAATGGAACAATTATCAAAACATTTGTGAAGAATATCCTTCAGAATAGGAGTAACAGTGTGATCCATTCTAAGGAGTGAATCTGTTTTTAGAAATAGTTGTTTAATATCTTTGTATAGACTTCATGTTTTGCTTAAAGCCATACTACTAATTTTACCACACATGTGAAATGAGAAAAGCTGGTTCTATAGCTCACATCTTTCACTGCTATGTAATTCTCCTGTGATAGTTCACAAGACTGTGAATGCCTCAAAAGATATAGACAGGCCATATTTTCTTTGAAGTACCAATGATTTTTATATAATAAAGTAGCTATTAATTGCATATTAGTTATATGAATATTTGAAATGAAAACAATTTAATTCAGGGATGTATTAGTCTGCTTGGGTTACCACAACAAAATAGGAGACTGGGTGGCTTAAACAATAAAAATTTATTTTTTCACATTGCTAGAGGTTAGAAGTTTAAGATCAAGGTTTTGGCCAGTTTGACTTTTGATGAGGGCTCTCTTTATGGCTTTCAGGAGGCCATGTTTTCTCTATGTTCCTACATAAACTTTTCTTGGGAAATGCCAGGGAAAAGACAGAAAAAATAACTGGTGTTTCTTCATATAAAAATACTGATTCTATTGGATTGGAGCCACACCCTTTTGATCTTATTTAATTTCATTAATTACATTCTTACAGGACTTATATCCAAATACATTTACATTAAGAGTTAGGTGTGGGGAACATTCCCGTGTGATACCCTCAAAAGGCGTGGGTCTCACTATACGATGAGTTTGATCCCAAACACAGTTTCCTACTGGAGGCAGTCGAGCTATCGGGGAAAAAAGGAACTGAAAGATGGATGATCAATTTCTAATGTCAACCACTATATCGTTTGGACTTAAAACTATGCAGTGCTGCTAGACAGAGTGACTCCCTACCAGCAACCAGTTTCTGCTTTTAATCTTTATGACTTTCTTTAAGTATAGCTTTAACCTTTTCTTTACTTGCCTGGCTGCCTTGTACCCTAGATAATGGTTTAACTGTGGGGATATTTGCAAAGCAAATGCCACCATATGGGATGGCTTTGATCCCTGACTCAGAGACTCCTGAATAGGGGGAGTTGAGATAAGTTGAGTCAGGAGCAGACAAAGGAGAATCTGATTAAAAGATATTCTGATGAGCAAAACCAGAAAACCTTTCCACATCTCAGTTCTAAAACAAGATCAAACCAGAAATACCTGCAGCCAGGAGGAATAATGTCCGGATGTAAACAAGCTTTGTGATCACAGGAAATTCTGTTACTTTTTACAACCACTGATTGTGTATCTGACTTCTCTATTGTATAGGCCATGTAAGGTATAGATTTGCATTTCCTCTTGCAATGACGTAAACCAGAACAAAGAAAGTGTATTTATTCCTGGCTTTTGAAAAATAAAATTCGCTGTTTAGGCACGGCCTATCCAGCCCTCCAGACGCCTTGCTTTCTGTCTCCCTTTCTTCCGCATACTCTCTCTTCCAGGTATTGGACCCTCTTGCAGGTCGAGAGACCCCGGCAGATGTGCCGTCCTGGACCGGTCCCTGACAGTTAGGTCTTCAAGATATGATTTTGAGGGGTGAGGGGATGATGGGGTGAACACAATGTAGTCTGTAGCAAGATGATAGACTCCAGAAAAAGAGAAATTAAAAGTATCTTTAAAAAATTTGTGCTTTTCTTGCCTCTTGGGATTCTTTAATGAAGTACTTCTTTAATCCCTCTTATATAAAAGGAGATTTATAATTGTTACCTTAAAATGCTATGCATCTGTATTCAAACTGCAGGGCAGGGCATATGAGTTAATTTGCATAGATTTTCCTTAAGTGAGTATGACCTCTTGAAAAGGGCAAAGTGATCTATTGAATCAACATTATGTGTAAATTCAAATAAGATTATTCATATGCTAAGAGAAAAATTGTCATTAAAAACCTGGTCCAGATACAGTTGGAACCTCCAAAAAGCATTAAAAATTGCTTACAGTACAGATATTCGATGTCAAGAGAATTGAAACAGGTTTATATTAGTTTATTGAACAGTTGTGTCAGTTACCAATTTATAGTCTCTCAATTCCAAATCTCCTTTGCATGTTCTGTGATAATAGTAATGAATTCTGAATATTTAAGTATTTTTTTCCTTTTTAGTTGGCCCAATATCCAGCATTATCTATAGAGGGCAAAAGAGAGATATTAGACAAGAAAAGGTCTCTTTCTGGTCCTCTTGGGCTTGTTTGGTTGAGGTCCTGTAGAGTATGTTGTTTTTACCTCACGAAAAGCTAATGGGCAACTTTTCTGATGGGTTTACAGCGGAGTACTTATAGGTGCTTTACCATAGCACATTTCACCCTTTGGACGGGTTTGTCAGTGGTGATGGCTAACAATTCCAACTAACCTTCTTCCCTGGGGTACCCACCTATCTGTGAGTTTATTTGTACCCACAAGGGCAGCAGAAATCATGTATTTGATTATTACTAAACATGAATTACAGTAGGGGCAATTAATGAGATGTGAAGGCCGGAAAATAAAGAGAAGACTTGAGTGTCCCTTAACAGCTATTTAGCTCTTTATTTAATCCCAGGCTCCCTAGCTGCCATTATAACTTGTTATTTAATCTACAAGATTAACAAGGTTTAGGTTTTCAAAAATTGGCATCAAAAATGTTTAATTTTAAACTTTTGTTATTGCATTAAAAATTATATGTAAAAATATTACCGGTTTCATTAATAATTATCATAGTATTTTGATAATTAAGAGCTTAGATATTTTTCACTAATGTATAATAGATACACATAGTTTCAGGGTATATGTGATAATTTACTGCATTTATATACTTCTAAAGAGGAAATCAGTATACTTAGTAATATCCATCACTTTGTCTTTCCTTTATGCTAGGAACACTCTAATTCTTTTCTTCTAGCAATTTTGAAATATACAATATATTATTGTAAACGATGTCATCTTACTGATCGATCTAACCCTAGGATTATTTCTTCTGTCCAAACCTATATTTCTACCTATTAATCAACTTCCCTGAATAAGCTCAATCTTATCTGATAATTAATATTTGTAACATATGCTTATGATGCACCCACAAAAATGAAAAACTAAGTTTAAAAAATCATGTATCTTTCTTCAAATTTTCATTTTAAATTGAAATAAAAAAAACTTTTCTCTTTTTACAACATAATATTTTATTTGCGGATATTAAGGAAATTAATGCCTTTAGTGAGAACACTAACATTGTTATATTTGTTTCCAAATAGATTGAGTCACGATAGTTCAGAATTCTTTCATGGTTACAAGTAATTTACACTATTATACTGTGCAGTTACATTGGCAAGACATTGCCAGGTCATGACTCAATCACTTACATTTCAATTTTGTTTAAATTTTCTTTAGATAATTTTGTATATTTTCTTGTCATGCTTTAAACATCTCATTGCAATTAGCTATGTTACAGTATGGAACTTATAATCATATAAAACTGTATACTTAATATTACTTCTACAATTTCATTATTTTACAATAACCTAGTTTTTATTTTTTCAGAACGTGCTAAACATTTTTTTTTTCTATGAGTACGTTGCTAGAAACTTGCTATTTTGACTTTAGGTGATTCTTTAAAAATCTCTTTATATTATCTGCATAATGTAAGATTCATAAATAATAAAAAATAATGTTATAATCAATATGGTTTACTATATTTCTTTTGACACATATTTAAATTAACCTGCTCTTTTTTTTTAGATTGTTATCTAATGTTACTTACTTTAAAATAAGTAAAGACAATAATATTGTATTTTCTTTTAGTTGGACTTAATTTTTTAATCAACAATTACACATATTTGCTGTTTGGAAGAGATGTGATTAAATTTTATTTTGGTGAATTGTTCTGCACTATTTTTATGCAATTTAGAACTGTCATTGTAATGGATTTATACAGCTGTTTCTGTATAAATCCATTATAAATTCTGAGTTTTACTGCTTCAGAAGATTTAGCTGTTAGACAATCGTTTTCATATAGCTATATTAAGTAATAGCATAGAATTAGATAATCTAAATCATTCTATTTTATGCAGACTACTTTTCAAGGAACTCATCATTCCCTAAGCATCTCACTTATTTGACATCTTGAGAGGATTAAAAACTATGCTGACTTATTCAAACTTTCAAGAATTAGCTCAAATAAGAGATGATTTGTAAGGGAAAACTTTTTTCAAAATTCCACAAATTCAACACAACAAAAATTATTTCATGGAAATAAAATATAGAGTGTAGTTCAAGTAATTATGTATAATCTAATAATAAATTTCTAAGAACTAGGTTTGTGGAAAGTTTACTACGTATTCTTCTTTATTTCTTTCTTTCAGGCTTTGCTCTTTTCCTATGCTAAACAGGGTAGTCTGCATCGGGTAGAATAAAACCTATCTGCCATTGTCCTTCTTCATCTTTAACTTGAAACGTCTTCAGCTTTGGTTAGAAATTTGGAAAAGCTACAGAAAAAGCAGTCTTACTTATCAGATCAGAAATAGTTTATCCAGATTCTTCTCATTTTTAATGGAGTTATTACAAACATAAACCACTAGCCACTAATTTTCTAAGAATTAGGTATTAAGATACATTAAACAATATATTGCAATATTATTTTATTGCCAAATATTTATACTTCCTTAAAATTATTACTATGAAATAAAATATGGTTAATGTTCATACCATAAACAAGTGTCATCAACATACTTACATTTCGTAAGTTGAATGTAATGAAAGCATAATTAATTTGTATTGCAGATGCATAGAATCTCATCTTCTGATATTAGAATACCAGCAACATCAAACACACAGATATTACCATAAAGACTTTAGACAAGGGCCTCATATTTTATAGACTATTATTTTTTCTTTTCAACCTATTGACTACATATAATGTGTTATACATATAAGAACCTGTTTGATATATGATTTGTGCACCAAATAATTTCTACAAGTTAAAAAATGTGATAATTGAGAAATTCAATCATTTAATTATAATTTGGTCATGCATATTCAAAATAACACTGCTAAGAGTGAGACAATGCTAATGACAAATTCTGTCTTCTTAAAAAATATTAAAGTCTGCATTTAATCTGATAACATATATCAAGATGTATTACTCAACATATAAACACCTTGACTAATAAGAAAGTATTCAATGTGACTTTCCACTCATAGCTGTGAACTTGAAAAACAAAAAAAAAGGTGTTAACTGTAAATAAGAGAAGTTGTATTCAAACTAGCTAAAACTTAAGAGGTGAGCCAATAATTTAAAAAGAAATAAAATTACTTTAGAATATTTATGTAATTAAAATTAGCAAAGACATCAAAATTAAAAGGAAAGCAACATGAACTGTATACTATTAAATTTAGTTTATGTACTATAAAATATCGTAGAAAATTATAGGTGATTGAATTTTACAGAATCACTAAAAAACAGCAAATTATTATTATAAATTCTGCCATAAAAAATAAGAAAAAGTTCACTGTTTTATTGTTAGCTGTAACAAATGTTCGGAGGCAGATAACTGCAATATTTCATCTTGTTTTTCAGAGAATAGAAAAATAGAAACCAGTCTAAATTATTTTAAAACTAATGTAATACTATTGTATAAATTACAATCATAATCATAAACATAGAATCAGCAGAATAAGCTTAAAAATTCATAGAAATAAACATATCATGACCATGTTGGATATTCTTCAAAGATTTTACAGTTGGTTCAATGTAAAATAAAAAATTCATACGATTAACAGATCAAAGTTTTCACGAAGTGGTTTATTCATAAGAGGGTTTAGTAGATATGCCAGATATATAATCGAAATGTAAAAGCCAATTTTATTATTTTGTACCTACAACTAAGTTATAAAATATTTTTTTAAAGATTCCTTTAAGGGATATTTTGATCTCCTGCCAATGTTGCTGTTCTAAAATAAAGTACTTATTAAATAACCTCAGGTAATGGGATTTCTGTTCCCAAATAGTCCCTGCTGTCATCTCCCTTTAGAGACTGCTTTGGTCAAATAAAGTCACCTCCATAAATGACAGTAGACCAACCTCACTACTTGGGCCCAAGTTTCCCCTTGAGACATACTCTGTGCTCCTATTTTTATACTCCTAGATATGAAATATATAATATATCCTTAGGAGTTTGGATATTGATAGGCCTAAGAGTTATTCTTCTGCTCCATAGACATGTGTCACATCCAATAGGGTGGCCTGGTAAGTAGAATGCTTCCACTGACAGTATTTCTTTTATGGAATTATGTGTGCTATTGAGTAACCAGAAAGGTACCAACATACCGGTTTTGTATTACTCTCAAAGTTATACACAAGATTCATTCAGAACTTTGGGCTATTTGCCTACTGTTTTCTCTTTGGTTAGAGCTTTGAGTGTGAGGTATTTGGTTGGCCTCTACTCACACATGTTTTCACTGGAGTATCACCTTGGTTTAAAATATCTGAGGGTTAAGTTATCCTAATTCTCTTTGTATAGTTTAACTGGTGATATTTACAGCTCATTCATTCAGCAGACTTCATGTCATGTGTCAAGTAGTTTTCAAACATAGTGTCATTTATCTTGAAAGCTTTTGACACTCTTGTTCCACAAAGCCAACAGACTCTTTAATTTGTTATCCTTTCTTGACTTTAATATGTATGGGCGATATTATGATCTCTCTAGTCAGTCTTAAGCCACGACAAAGAAGGGTTGAACATTACTTCCTGAATGAGACCACTCTTTTTGCTGTGCCCACAGCTATCCACCTGTCCTGTGGAAGACTAAGGTGTGGTCATCACTGAAAAAGATTGCATTCTAAAAATGAAGTGATTATGTCCTAAAGAATTTAAGAGATGACATGGTTGGAAGATGTTTTTTCTACATAGTTATGAAACCTCAGTGGTAAATTTAACATGGCCAGAATAGGAATTCTCATTCATATGTTTCTTATTATTTTTGGTAAGACATCCATCTATGGCTATTACTAAGAAAATACAGTAACAACTTTTGAGAGAATCATTGGAAACCAGCTTTTATGGTGGATGATGAAGTGCCATGAGTATTGATGTAATCAGCATTGGTAGTGAATCCTAGAAGGAACTGAAAAGGCAAGAAGATCTGTATTATAGGTTTAATACAAACAGGTTCATAAGATCTGTGGCATGAATTAATGAATAATAACTGCATTGGTATTCTTTGGTCATGATGGGAGATACACACATTTAGTGAGAAAGAACATGAATACATGGTTCTTATATTTGGATGTAAACAATAATTCCTATACTTTACAGATAGTGCTCACATGCATTAATTGGACAATAAACAAATTCTTAAATACCTCTATTCTAGCTATCCAAATCTGTCATTTAACTACTCTTCACATAGATACATGCATATTATACTTCAGTTTGAAAATAATTGTTTATATAGACAGGAGCCCTATATAAAACTGTTATCTCAAGGACCTCAAAAACTAGAGTTGATTCTGTATAGTTGTAGGAAGGACATCTATATTAAAAGTAAACACTTTTCTACTTCTCATTCTGTAGAAAATATGTATTCCTAGTAGATTATACATTTTTGGAAACACAACACAATATCTTTATGAGTCTGAGATATGAAGAAAACTTTAAAGAAAAATATTGTGGTATTTGGACCACTTCCGTGAGAATCTCCTTTATGCTTATATTATTGTGTACATTATTTAAAGCATCTCTTCTTCCCCATATGCACAATGATATTTATGTATCAACTATAATATAGACTTTCTTGAATTTCAGTTTCCTTTAACATTTGTGTAATGCTGTGCTGATCACATTGTTATTCCTAAGGCTGTATCATCCATCATGAATACTAGTTTCCAATGACTTTCTCAAAAGTTGTTATTGTGCTTTCTTAATAATTACTACAATTGCATATTTTACTTTTCCAACTGAATTAAAGGTTGACAAATATTATCTCGAGTATACAGTATTTTTAACATAAATGTGATTGATATGAATGCCCTGTCCATATTCTCTAGTTAATTACTACATATTGTTTATATTTTGTACTGATTTTTGCAGGCCTTCGTGACTACCAACGGCCAGCATCTTTGACTCTTTGTAAAAGAGTTTATTCTCGTAGAAAGAAAAATGCACCAACAGTATGAATGAAAAGCCAGAAATTCTAAGAAATAAAGGTCTTTCTCCATCAACACAACTAAAGAGTGACATAAACTGGTGTATAATTCATTACTTCTCCAGGAGAATGACTCTGAGGTGTATGGTCTGCTTTACCTCCCAAATATAACTTCCTTGATAATGCATTTTGCTGAAGGTTTTTCTTCTTTAGTTCCCCACTTTCCTATCATTGTTATCCTGAATATACTGCTAGCACTTAGATTCTTGTCTCGGGTTCTGATATTTGTGAAACCATAGTAAAACAGTACTGTATGTGATGCTGGGAAGCAAAACCTCAGGATTGGGTTCTAGAATTTGATCACTTTTTGGCCAGATATTTTATTTTAGAAAGGACCATATTATTAAAGACAAGGAAGGGGTAATAAACTCTGGCATGATGGTTTGATACAGTGCAGATAAAAGAAGACACATTCCTTTACCCAAAATCTCTAACACTGAAGCCCTGCAGGGAGAAAGAAAGTTATAAAGAGGATAGAGCTTTTTGTTGTTAACTGTCATTGAGTTCTTGAAAAGAGAAAAAACAAAAATGTCATCTATTGACCAAATACGCATTCAGAGTTCAGAGTCAAGGTCATAGGCTCTGCAGCAAGGAAAGCCTCATTTCCTGCAGCTGGAGGGAAATGTGCACAGAAAACTTTCCTAATATCTGATTATGAAAAAAAAACAAAACAAAACAAAACAGAAAAAATGCATTTCTAGACCAATGCATCTTCTACATAAAAGCAATGATCCTGATAGGGATAGTGGTATCTGAAATAGAGACACGTCAGTGAATGCAATTGAGAATCTTGAACATCTAGGTTTTCACAACCTCTCTGGGCTGTTATAAGTGACTTTCTTTCTCATGCTAGAGGATATCAAAGCACCTTTGATTGGAGACTCAAAAAAGCAACATCTGAAGCAATGACTTGTCTTTCTCTAGATAGGAATTCAACCCTTACCACTGTTACTTCTGGAGCAATGATTAGTGACAAATCAACCACAGCATGGCAAGGACATGTTAACCAAAGCCTCAGTCCTTAGGGATCAAAATCTGGGTTACACTATAAGACAAGAAACAGAGATCAGCACCTGACATTAAGAGGAGGAATACCTAGAGTAGGCGGTGGCAAAGGGGGAAGATAGTAAATATCAGTTGCCTCCCCAGGACCAAAACAGAAATATTTCCTATAGCTTATCCTACTTAATCTCTTAATGTAAATCTGTATTTCAGAGAATGTCACTAGCAGTCATCTTGAAAAATTAATCAGAAAGAACTTAATATGGGGTATGAATGCATCTGCTTAGTTTGAGGATTCTATAAGTGCCCCACCTGTGCTCACTTTAAACCTCATTTCCATGTACATCAGCTCAATTTCCAATTGCCAGCAAATGCATGTTTGTCAGGAGTGTCAATCAGAGTTCAACTTTAGAATCATATATATACATTTATGTGTGTGTGTGTGTGTGTGTGTGTGTGTGTGTGATTAGCATTGGCTTAGCTCACACAATTTCAGGAGTTGGCCAAGCAAATCTGGAATGTACAGGGCAGGCAAATGCAGCGAGGAAAAACATGGTAGGCTGGAACACATGAGTGGGGTCAAAGCTCTTGCATAAGGGCAGAATTTCTTCTCTTTCAGGAAAGCTTCAGGCTCACAGGTAAAGCTTTCCAACAGATTTAGTCAGGATCAGCCTGATTATCCAGGATAATCTTTACTTAAAGTCAACTAAGAGTCTGCTAAATTACATCTGCAAAATTCCTTACGAGCAGTATTTATATTCATATTTTACTAAATAACTGGAAACTGTAGTTTAGTTAAGTCAACACATTAAAAAAATAACACAGGACTTTTTCCTGGTGGAAAGAGGTCAGCTTACCCATGCATGTGGCCAGGCTGGCAAAGTCAGATGGATAGATAACGAATCTCTCTCAAATAGCACTCAACCAATAATCAATCAGCCTTCCAGCCCCACAGGCAGAATGACTCTAAAGTCAATATTCTGTACTGGCTCTCAGAGCTCCTGTGTGGGATAAAGTTCCAGCTACCTAGTGTGGTATTGCTTGATAATTTACTGTCCTTGTTCTCTTTATATTTCCTAGTATTCTACTGACTTTTCTTACGGTCATCTTCTAAGTAAACAACTTTCTCTGAAAACCCTGCCTTTAGGTGTCCTCTGAAAGAAGATAAACTAAGACAAATCTAATACATTAGCATCTTGCCTAAGCACCATTCAGAAAATATTAACATGTTTATTTAAAAATTTTTATATAATTATATTCAATTATTGGTATTATTCTTAAATGGAAAGGTAGTTCAACTATACAGAAATATCAAGTAAACATTTCTGGAAAATTTTTCAATCTGAATGATGTAAATTTTGAAGGCAAACAGAATCATGCTTTATTCTTTGTCTTTTCATGATTAAATTAGGGATGTGGGTGTACATCTGTTGAACATCTTTGATTTTTCAAGCTGCTATCTCCTGAATACATTCTGGGGTTGAAAATATGCATATGAGGAAAAGAGAAGGTCTTGAAAAGTTAAGCAGAATCTTTTCTTTTTTACTGCAAATGCCATATTTACATATTTACAAGGACAATTCAATTATAAATTGTTGCCATTGGTTTACATTTTTTAAACCACCTAAAATACTGAATTAGAAATAGAGTAGAATGAAAGGTGAGCAAAGGGATTGATAATTTACTTGTTAGCTTGTGGAAATTGATTTAATTTTCTATTAATAAGTAATATTATTCTCTAAAATACTTGCAAATAACTGATATTATTTTTGCCCTTTCAACATGCAATTGTAATCTTTAATGTGGATTTCATTTCAATAGTTTAAGTGTTTTTACTAAAAGCATTTTTAAGTTGCTGAAGATTTTATTGCATTATAAGAACATTTTTACTCCCTTGAACTTGAAATCCAGTCTGCCTTCTCTGAAAATTGCCCTCACTATTAATCTACTGCTTTTAGTAAAATGTAATTTACTGTTCTGTGTAAACTGAGGATTATAGAACAATTCAAGATATCTTCTTAACTCTACTCTCATTATTTTGTCTGCTAAAGTAAAACTAAACCAGTAGACTACAGGTGAGGATATTAAAATAGTCATGTTCAAGATTATTAAAGTATTTGCAGTAAAACATAGCAATTTCTGAGCATTACCTTAACAAATTATGGGTTGTTTAATGGGTTGTTTCAGAGTAGAAAATGAAACTTATTTCTTGGAACAATTTAATTTGTTCAATAGATTAGTATGCTTCATGATATTGTCTTTAGAAAAAAAAAGTATATTATAAAGAGAAGAGATACCATAAACCACTATTACAGAGTTTTAAAGACTTTTAAAAAGCAACTCTACAGTCTTTGGAACCCTATGCAACTGTTCATATAGCTATGTATTTTTACTGGAACATTTGCTTTCTGAAAATAATAACATATTTGAAAATAATTCAATGCAATAGTGTGTCTGAGAATCTTAAGGACAAGTGTGAAATTGTTTTGTCTTCATTTACTAAGAGCTCTGGACAGCTGATAAGGACAATGTAGAGAGCATCTGCTCTAGGGGTAACTCATGGGATACTTGTCAAATTCATTGCACTCAGAAACAATTGAGACACAAAAGAAAAAGAACTTCTAATCACATTGAATTTATCATGTTGCTCAAACCTAGAAACTGTGCAATTTAGAACTAAATAGCTTTACTGGACATTGTAGAATTTTTAATTAACAGATTGTTCCAGTAATTCATATATTTCTCTCCAGGTGATGGAAATGAATTTCCACCCAGGTTTTATTTCCATATGTCATGAAATTTCTGACAAAATAATCAGCACGTTGATGTACTAATTTTGTGATTAATTTTATAAGCCGACTGCAATACCAATGACAGGAAAATAAGTCATTCTACTAGATTATATTCTTCTTTTTAAAGTTCATTGTCAATGATTTTGGATTTTTTTCTGTATGATTACACTATTTTCAGTGACTAAAAATCATGAATGCTTTAAGAGGTTTCAGTGAAAAATACAAGTCATTTAGGCAGTATAAAATTATTGATAAAGGAGAGAATATTGCATTTCTCATTGTATATGTATATTTTGTCAGGATATACTATTGTCTATAGTTTCTTCCATTCATTAGAACACTTTCTTGACATAAATGTTTGAAAATAAAAGTCCATAAACTACTGGAAGAAACCTAAAGATTACTAGATTATTACAGATTCCTGTTTGTGTTATTATTACCTATACTGCTGACTAAATGTCTGGAAAGAAAAACAGGTGAATATAGACAAGACTGTTACGAAAATCAGGATTATTAATTATCATGTTTGGATAGAAATCACCTCAGGAAAACAATAAATGTGAAATCAAGGTGTCCCATGTTGATGACAGCAAGAAACATGATTAATATATTCCCCTTTCATTTTTATTCACACAGTGTAAGTCAGTTCTATTGGCAATATGATAAAATGATAAAGAGATCCAGAATATGCCATTGTGACATAAAAATTATTTTGAGCTGAAGACATTTGAGAATGAGCAGATACAGCAAGAGATTTTGTCTGACCTGTGTCCCCACCCCTAGAACATCTGCCTAAAGACAGAATCTTTCAGGAAAAAATTTCAAGTGCCACAACAGGGTGAAATAAAATACAAAAATATACTTTAAAGTAACTTAAAGAGGGGAATTGAAATGTTCCTACCACAAAGAAATGCTAAATGCTTTAGGAGATGAAAACCTCAATTACCCTACTTTGATCATTACACATCATATGCTTGTAACAGAATATCACATGTATCCCATAAATATATACAACAATTATGTACCCATAACAATCCAAAATAAGAATATTAAGTTCAACTCTCTTAAATTTCTCTTCAATGGAGGCTTCTTGTACTGGAGCTGAGGAAACTGATTCCCATCACTGAAGAGAAGCTGGCACTCTGATAAGTAGTAGTATAAATAAACATGGTCACAAGAGTCATACCTTCTATCTACTCTCCTAAAGACTCCAATTTTTGTCCTGAAATTATTTGTTGTTCTATAACTTTTCCTTTCCTCACTCTCCTTCCCCATTAAGATTTTATATAAATTAATTTGTAGTTACTTCTTCCAGTCACCATATTTGCAAGGTCCTACAAACATATATGAGTAAACTTTGTCCTTTCTCCTGTTAATTTCTCTTCTGTCAGTTTAATTATCAGACTTCAATGACAAAACGTAAGGGGGTAAAATAATTTTTCCCTCCCCAATGATGACATTGACAACAAAATAATTAATCCTCTATAAAACTCCAGCTTATCTTTCTTCATTTCTCTCTAGTTCGTGTTCCTTCTATTCTCTCAAATAAAAATGCTTACAGACTAAACTCTTGTATCTTTTTAATTTACACTTTGCTTGCTCCTTCATTATCCTAAAATCTGTCATAGCAATAATATCAAATATTATAAATTATAAATTTAGTGACATCTCATAAGAGCTTCCATTTCATACACGTCAACTGCAGTGAAATGAAGTACTTTGCAGGAGTGTTTCCATGGATTGCTCAAGCAACAACATCCAGTGGCAGAACATACAAATGATGAGAATGGAGGAAAATGTCAACGAAGTTCACCTGAATTATCCTTTGGTATAAAAACTTGAATGACTTAGAAGTATTTTATAGACACTTGGATTTGCATTCATAGCATTTGTGTACAAAGCCAAGGTGATATGCTCAATTTTAGTACCAGAGCTGGAGCAAATGATTTCTACACCATCTGAACACAATATTTTAAACAATTCTGAACAAACACAATATTTTAAACAGTGTTCTATGCTTCGTTACTTTAGTATTGAGTATGTGTTCTCTCATAATACACCTAGTAATAGCACAAGTAACATGAGAATTATGTCATCATATTTGGCTTAATCAATCTTTTAGATTTATTATGAAAATAATGATTTCACCCATTACTATCTAATCTATACTTGCAATGCCTCTGCAGTATTCATTGTCACATCATTGGTGCTACAATCCAGTATATTATAGGATACAATTAGCTCAAATTTTCATTAAAAATTTATGCCCCACTTCTTCTAAATAAACAAAATAGCATGTATTGACAGCATGGTTATAGTTGTACTTATTACTTAAAGGCATCTTCTTCATTATTTGTTTATTTTTAATGTGTCTAGGTATGACATTAACTAGTCATGATACTTCTGAGGTGAAAAAACCTTTTTTTTGCAGTCATAACATATCACATATTATTTTGTTAGCCTTTATTTTTCAAAGTGAGGCATATAAATATTGGGAGCAATACCTAAAGTGATTTTTATAAAAGTTGATTAGGCCGGGCGTGGTGGCTCAAGCCTGTAATCACAGCACTTTGGGAGGCCGAGGGGGGTGGATCACGAGGTCAAGGGATCGAGACCATCCTGGTCAACATAGTGAAACCCCGTCTCTACTAAAAATACAAAAAATTAGCTGGGCATGGTGGCGCGTGCCTGTAATCCCAGCTACTCAGGAGGCTGAGGCAGACGAATTGCCTGAGCCCAGGAGGCGGAGGTTGCGGTGAGCCGAGATCGTGCCATTGCACTCCAGCCTGGGTAACAAGAGCAAAACTCCGTCAAAAAAAAAAAGTTGATTAGCAGTGAATGAGTAAGGCAAGCCCTCAAAATAACTAAGTAGGGAAATAATGGCATCATTGAAATATTTTCAGTTGGAGGAGTCAAAATATATAATTTGAGGGTTAAAGTGGTCATTTAGAATACATTTTTAAAGATATTTTAATTGACACATTATTATACATATTTTGGGGATACAGGATGATGTTGGGATACATTCATACATTGCAGAATGATCAAATCAGAGTAATTAGCATATCCCTCACCTAGAACACTTGTCATTTATTGTGGTGAAAACATATAAAATTATCACTTCTCGTTATTTTGAAATATATAACACATTATTGGTAACTATAGTGGACTTGTTATGCCATAGAACACAAAAACTTATTGCTACTAACCAACTATAACATTGCACCTATGGACCAACCTCTGTCCATCTCCCATCCTACTCTTCCCAGCATCTGGTAACCGCTATTATACCATCTACTTCTATGAGATTAATTTTTTAAGATCTCATGTGAGTGAGATCAAGTGCTCTCTGTCGTTTTTTTTTTTCTTAAATATAATGTTCTCTAGGTTCATCCATGTTGTTTCAAATAACAGAATTTAATTTGCCGTGTATACATGGATCGTATTCCATCATCTATATATACACTTCTTTTTATCCATTTAACAATTAATGGATAATTAGGTTGATTCCATATCTTGGCTACTGTTAACGGTGTTGTGATAATCACAGAAGTGCAGTTATCTCTTCAACATACTGATTTTATTTCCCTTGGATATATATACCACTGTTGGATCATATGGTATTTTTATCTTTAATTTTTTAAGAAACCTTTCTACTGTTGTTTGTAATGGTTGTATGAATTTACATTCACAACAACATGTGTATACCATTTTTCTCCAGATTCCCCCAGTATTTGTTATTATATTGCTTCCCCTTCTGAAATATTTGTGTTTCCTTAGGTCTCCCCAACCACGTGGAACTGTGAGTCAATTAAACATTGTTGGGGTAAATACCCAAGATTTGTTGTCTCATGGCCATGGAAAACTAGGATGTTGAAACACTAAAGTGAGGTTAAGAGCAGAAGTTTAATAGGTGAAAGAAAGAGAATAGCTCTCTGCTGAGAGAGAAGGGTCTCCAGTGAGTTTCTACTTTCACAGTGAAATGCGGTGGATTGTATAGATGAGCTACCCAAAGTGGGGAATTTCGTTAACTAACACTTTTATTACCTCAGTCGTCTTTTTATACAGCAGGGACATGCTTCTACCCAGTTAGTGAAATTATTTACCCATACCAGGAGGTAATGGATGCCCTTTGTCTTTGAAACGTGACTAAAGTCTATCTGCCAGTTATTCCCTGGATACCTTCCCATCTTTTGTGTTTGAGAAGGAAGGAGCTGCCTGTTGAGGGAATTATTATTATTATTATTTTTAAGTGTGTATTATAGCACTTTTTTATTGCATTTGAGGTTTTGGGGTACATGTGAAGAACATGCAGGATTGTTGCATAGGTACACACGTGGCAGTATGATTTGCTGCCTTCCTCCCCTTCACCTATATCTGGCATTTCTCCACATGCTATCTCTCTCCAACTCTCCATCCATCACTGTCCCTCCCCTATTTCCCCCCAACAGACCCCAGTGTGTGATGCTCCCCTCCCTGTGTCCATGTGTTTTTGTTCAACACCCACCTATGAGTGAGAACATGCAGTGTTTGATTTTCTGTTCTTTTGTTAGTTTGCTGAGAATGATGGTTTCCAGGTTCATACATGGCCCTATAAAGGACATAAACTCATTGTTTTTGATGGTTGCATAATATCTCATGGTGTATATGTGCCACATTTCAGACAGACTTCACAAACATTAACAATCTATTTGGCTATTTATTAAATAAGCTGTCTTCTGAAAACAATCTCTGGGCACACTGATAGATTTTATCCTTTTCCAAGTGAAAAGCTTGGTGAAGAGTCTTAAGGACTTTCCACTGGAGGTGGGGCAAGGGGAATTTGCCATCCTCTAATTGTAGCCATCATGAGTTCTGGAAAGTGTACCCTGGAGAGATGACCCATTCTATCTGTGAAGGGAAGTACTGAGACTTAATTTCTCCTATAGAGCCTTCCCAGATTAGAAGGACTTTGAATGGGTTAAGATCCTGAGGCTTTCATGCCACTGACATGGCTGCCTGATCAGCTAACTTGTTTCTTCCAGCTGCATCATCTGTTCCCTTTTGATGTCCCTTGCAATGTATCACTACTACCTTTCATGGAAGGTAAACTGAGGATAACAACCTGTTAATTTCCTGGTGGTATTTTATAGGGAATCCATTATGATAACAACTTGTCTTTCCTTCTAAATGGCAACATGAACATGAAGAAATAAGAAAGCATGCTTGGAGTCAGTGGAGATATTACCTACCTTTCCCTTGCTTAATTCAAGTGTTTTTATAAAAGTTATCAGTTCAGCTAGTTAAGCACTTGTACCTGGACAGAAAGGCACACTGTCAGTAACATCATTCAGAGTGATAACTACATATCCTGTCTTACAGATGCCTTGCTCTCCAAAGGAAATTCCATCTGTAAAGAGCATCCAGCCTGGAATTTCTAGGGGTGTTTTCCCAGAATTCTCCCTGGCAGCATAGGTCTGTACCACAACTTGTTCACAGTCATGTTCAGGTTCCCCAGTTTCCTTGGGAAAGAAAGTGGCTGGATTTACAAAGAGCAAGTTATTAATTAGATTGTAGACCCTTCTAGCAGCAGAGTCTGATATTTAAAGAGCCTGTTAGCCAAAGACTTCTAGAAGACAGCGACACTGTTATATCATGTGGGGTAAAAACAGTTAAGCCATTTCCTGGGGTTAATTTAGTTGCCTCTGGTACCAGTAGGGCCCCTGTGGCAATGGCTCAGAGTCATGCTGACCATCCTTTAGCCACCAAATCAAGTTCCTTACAAAAGTAGCCCAATGGCTTTTGAGCTGGTTTCTGGTCCTGAGTTAAAACTCTCAGGGCCGTTCCTTCCCCTTTTTATGCATAAAAATTGAATTCCTTCCCTCTGGGAAGGCTGAGGGCTGGTGCCTTAAGTAAAGCTTGCTTAGCTGCTTAAGGGCTTTTTAAGCTTCAGTTTCCCATGTTAGAAGATGAGTTTTAGCCATTTGAGTTTATGAGGTGATATAAGGAGCAAGCCATCTTACTATCCAGGTATCCATAGACTACAAAATCCTATAATGCCCCCAAATCCTCTTGGTTTCTTGAGGATTTTAGAGAGGGGGAAAAAGAAAATAGGCTTAATCTTCTCTTCCTCTAATGCTATGGTCCCTTCAGACAACACTATACCCAGGCACTTTACTGAGGTTTGTCAAAGCAGTGCCTTAGATTTTGAAACCTTTTATCATTTGTCAGCTAAGAAATTAAGAAAAGCTTCAGTGCCTTTATGAGAAGCTTCATCAGTTGGGGCACAGAGCAGTAGGTTATACATATTGCAATACCATGACCTGAGGATGGGAAAACTCAGATAGGTCCTTTGACAGTGACTGTCCAAACAAGTGAGAACTGTCTTGAAATATGAGATTCCCAACATGGTAATGCTAAGGGAAGAGGGGAGGCCTATATTAGAAAGGAGAAGAGAAAGCCTGGCTCCAGTGTCCAGAAGGAGGTTTGCCCTCTTTCCTTCAATTTCCAGAAGGAAATTAAATCACCCAGGGCTCCTGTCTAGTAATGGCAGTTTGAGCCACCAGAGCCAGGGGTTTGAGTCCTGGGACCCATCAGTCCTGTTGGACTGTCTGTGAGACTGGTTCTGAACCCATTGACCTTCATCTCTGGAGCCAGTCTGATCTCCAGTGGTCCCCACCACAGGCTGGACAGGGTTGAGGTGGCTTTCTCTTGCTCCCTCAGCATTTCTTCTTAAAGTGTCCTAACTTGTCACACTGGTAGCAACTAGTAGATGCACCTTGAGGACCCTGGACTTTGCAAAACTGCAAAGAAGCTACTAGAGCCTCTTCTTCTCTTGTGTTTCCTCTCTTTCTCTTTGGCCTCTAATATTTTTTCTTATAAAAGACCAAGGTGACCACTCTCAGGAGGTTTTCCTAGGTTCTGTCTGGTCCTATCCCCTGCTTCTGCAGTTTTGTTCTAATATTGGGAGCTGCATGTATAATAAACTTGTCCTTTAGGATCAGCTGTCTCTCTACAGAATCAGGGGATAAGGAGGTGTGTTTTATTACTGTCATTCTCAGCCTTTTCATAAAGGCTGAGGGATTCCCATCTGGCTTTTGGTCTGTCGTGAACAGCTTAGAGTAATTAAGATGTTTGACCCTAGTCCATAAGCCCTCCAATATGCACATTAAATGGTGTTTCCTTTTCCATTCATCTGTGGAGTCATTGGAGTTCAAAACAGTTTTCGAGAGGTACTGCCTCTCTTCCTATTGGTAATGATGGTTTCCCTATCTCTTCACCTTCCTTATTTTCTCTTTTTCTTTTTGGCCTACTAGGGAGGAATCCCCCTTTTGGATTGTTTGGAATAGTATAAGAAGGAATGGTACCAGCTCCTCTTTGTACCTCTGGTGGAATTTGGCTGCAAACCCGTCTGGCCCTGGAGTTTTTTTGGTTGGTAGTTATTAATTGCTGCCTCAACTTAAGATCTTGTTATTGGTCTGTTCAGGAATTCAACTTCTTCCTGGTTTAGGGTGGGTTGCACTCTTTTGTTTGATTTATTATGCTCTTGCCATTTGAAATTTTATATAATTTTAATACTTTAATGCATATTTATAACTTGTTTTGGCAAGCAAATCATGCTGTAAATCACATCTTTCTTTTTCCCTAACTCTAAGAAATCATTTTTCCAGAATCTGCAGATACATTCTAGTTAAAAAAGAATAGCTTCAGCCTTTGAAATGGGCTTAATGCCTGTTTTAAAAATGTTATTCTTGGTGCTGTGTAAACTGCCAAAATGTAAATCCATTTTGTTTAACATGATATCAATATAACAGATGGCATTCACGTGTGGGCATCCAAGAGACCATATATGAGCATCAAGTATGTATGTCTGAACGTGAAATTTCAGGCCAAAATACTGAGGTTGTTATCTTTCTTGGATTTCTGCACTTCATTGCCAATAAATTTGTCAAATCAGGAGCAGTAAGAAGGTTAACAAAGTTCTTCACAGTAAGCATCATAATATGGAAAATCTGTAACTGATCTCACACTCTTCACCAACATGTGTATTTTTTAAAAAAATCTTTTTAAAAAAAACATATTGCTGTTGGACAGACACTTTACAAAAGAAGACATCTATGAGGCCAACAAACATGAAAAAATGCTCATCATCACTGGTCATTAGAGAAATGCAAATTAAAACTACATTGAGATACCATCTCACACCGGTTAGAATGGCGATCATTAAAAAATATCTGGAGACAACAGATCCTGGAGAGGATGTGGAGAAATAGGAACACTTTTACACTGTTGGTGGGAGTTTAAATTAGTGCAATCTTTGTGGAAGACAATGTGACAATTGCTCAAGGACCTAGACATAGAAGTACCATTCGACCCAACAATCCCATTACTGGGTATATATATCCAAAGAATTATAAATTGTTCTATTGTAAAGACATGTGCACATGTACATTGATTGCAGCACTATTTACAATAACAAAGACCTGGAACCATCCCAAATATCCATCAATGATAGACTGGACAAAGAAAATGTGGCACATATATACCATGGAATACAATTTTCATGTCTCCGCCTCCCTTCTTCCCTGCTTTATTTTAATGAAGTTTATAGAACCACTCCCAGCAATGATAAAATCTCATGCAGTTTATATTTATACTTGTATTCTCCAAAGTTATTTAAAATGTCATATTAATGTTGTCACTACAGTTAAATTATAAAACAAAAAGAACATTGAAATTCAGCTATAAGATTTAAACACCAATCACTGGAGAAAAGACTACATTTCTATGTTTTCCTGTGAAGAAACAATCAAGAGATTTTCAGAATTTCATGATGGAAGATATGAATAAATATAGTCATGTTTAATTTAAAAAAACATGTTGGTATAAAGCCCTGTTTAGAAATGCAATTTGTTCATAAAATCGAATGATTGTATTGAGAAGAAAATTGAATGTCTCCTATGTATCACATAAAAGTTGTAAGACAGTCAGTTTAAAAAATATATTAAAATCTTGGCTTTTGTTGCCTTTGTATGACATTTGTAAATTATGAGTTTATTTATAAAAACACAGCAGAAAGATCATAAATTAAGTATACAGTTTAATGAAAATATGTACGACTTTAATAGACATTTTTAAGATGGCTTGAAAGTACAATGTTTTCACTTCTACATTTTATAAATGAGAAAATTTGAGACTCAAAATGCTAAGACCATTTTTCAAAGCCTTTTGTGAAATAGGAAAATTTTCAGGCTAATATACCTGGTTTAAGATCCCTAAAGTAATATTTTTTTCCACTATTATTTGAATAAATAAAACTTACTCGGTGGACCTCTACTTCAGAGGTTTCTGAGTATAGGTAGGCTGTAAACAATTCATTTTTATATAGAGGACTAATATATGATTCAAGTTAAGAGACACACTGTTTCAACAGATAAAGACTGATGGCCATAGATCCAGGATATCTTGGGTCGTATTCCACCTCTGCCATATAGTAGCTTTGTAACTTCCCACAATTTAATTTGTTTCTATGTGCTTCTATTTCCTATCTGTTCAAAAGAATTTTAGGAACAATTACTTCATAATGTTATGAAAGCATTAAATATTTATATTTATTAAAATAACATACTGTCCTGCCTGGAAAAAATAAACATTCAATATATATTATCTATCATTATCATTTACCACTGGGCTAAACTTGAAATCATGATTTCTAGCTCGTAGAATAGGAAACTGAGTTTTGGAGGTTAAATGATTTCTCCAAGGGCACAAACTATTAATTGCTGGAACCCTAATTTGAACTATAAAATATCTGGCTGCAAAGATTATTCTACATCTGACCCTTCAACCACAAGATTGAACTGCCCTGCAATCCACCTCAGTCTAACTGTACAGAGCCAGAGAAGCCAGTAAGTATGAACTTCCAAATGATTCAAAGTGAATTTGCCTGGGTCTTGTCCCAGACTGTGGTAGATGCAGAAGTTCAAGGTCAGAAGCCACAAAAATGAGCATAAATATTTCTCAAATCATGCTTGTTTCATTGCCTGTCACATTAAATTCATTCAGTTGTCTGCTCCAGGCCTAGATTAAGCAGAATATAATGAAGTTGATAATTTAGTATGCCCAAAATAGAAGATTCCATGCAAAAGATGTGAGGATTAATAACCTACTACCATTTTATAACCACAAAACAAGGAAAATAAGGATTGTCAAAGATTCATTTTTCCCAAATAGAAATTTTTATAATTGTATACAGAATTATAAAAAAGTATTAAATTATAATTATTTCTGGCCAAATACAAATATAATTATAGCTTACATAATACATACTAAATCATGTAAAAACTAAAAGAAATGCTCTAATAAAGAGATTTCTGTAGAGATAAATGTACTGACTAATATGATTTTATAATCTGTACAATTTTTATTGTAACTATATCTGTAGTGGGAATAATTTGCAGGTACCTATCCATCAAGAAGAAAATGAATAAATAATTTCATTATAATTTTCTGTAATAGTAAAATTAAATGTATCAGTATGCATGCCATACAAACAGAATATTAAATGAGAAAAATTAATTTGATACTGCTCAATTCATTATAAAATACAAAAAATAACATTTTTATGAATACATAAATATATAAATAGCAAATATAATAATATTATTGGAAATAATATGTAACTAACTTCAAAGCAGTGGTTATCTTTGAGGAAAGTAAGTGAAATAGAATGAGGGTAAAACACACTGGTAAACCTTATTCTTAATATTATATTCTATAATATACACCAATATAAAAAAAATACAGCAAAAGGTTAATATTAATACATCTAAATGTTTCATACATATATATTTTTGTCTTGTTTTCTTTAGTTTTGCTACAGGTTTGTGGTACTACAAATAAAATATTTTAAATATTGCTTATAATCCAAGTGATACATATATACACTTGGATATTTCAATAAATGTTACTTGGTTTCAGTGATTTTTTTCTAAAGTTGCTCTGACAAACTTTCCCTGATTTTCTGACTCTGAAAAAGGTAAAATGAATTTTGCGTGAATCCTCTGAAGAACTGTATTTTCTTCAGTAGCCAGAATTCCTTTTAGTCTGAATTCCCAAGATGATTTTCCCTGCACTTGATTTTGTGTTTCCTGTGTACTAGTCATTTTTATAGCACCAGTATTCATTACGTTGATCCCTGACCACGTTATAGCACAGATTTTTTTTAAAAGCAGTTCGTGTTGGCATTCAGGCAAACAAAAAAGAATTCCCTCGGGCTCTTCTCTCTATTCCCTTACAGCACAAGAAAATAAAAATTTTCCACTTTTTAATAAATACTTTTATTAGAACCATATGGAAGAGAGATTAGATTGTTTTCTTAACTCCAAAGGGCAGAATTAGGGCCAGTGGTTATAACTTCCAGCAAAACAATTTTTTGTTCATTATGAGAAGGAACTTTTTGCAATTATATGACTGAAGATTGTAATTGGTTTTTATTTGAAGCATGGAAGTTTCTGTTATTAAGAAAGAGATGGAATGACAGCTCCTTCCTTCGTTCTACTTCCTGCTCACCCCCCTCCTCACACACACACATTCATAAAGACACACTTCTGGGATTCTGTAGAAGTCGTTTCTGTATTACAGACTGGGCATAATAATTTCTAAGCTGTTTCTAAATACAAAATCTATTTTACAAATACAGCTATTATACACCAATACTAATGAAATCAAATAGTTCATTTTCAAAAACATAAGAAAAAACACTAATTAATGGGGGATTATGCTACGTATTATTTTGATTTAATTATAGAAAGCATATAATCACTTTATGTTCTTAAACACTGACATGTTTTAACTTATTTAGCTTTGACTATATATCTTTACCACCTCTACTTGTAAATAAAATAAATGATCTCTTTTACAACAACTGTTACTCTGTTATATAAGTTAACATGCTAATAGAGCCATACTTCAGAGATATTGCAGTCAGTTCCAGACTATCACAATACATCAAATATCACAATAAAACAAGTCACAGAATTTTTTGTTTATCTAATGCATATAAAAGTTATGTTTATACTATACTGTAGTCTACCTTAGTTATGTTGACAGTCTTATATTGAAAAATGTACATATATTAATTTAAAAATATTTAATTGCTGAAAAATCATATCAGCCTTTAGCAAATTGTAAATTTTTTACTTGTGGAGGGTCTTGTCTCAATGTTGATGGTTGCTGACTACACTGGTAATCAAAAATAGTAACTTTCCATTATTACAACAAAAATTTCTGCTGTAGGACATATTACATCCTATGTTAAATTTATGAATTTCACCACGTACATCAATACTGAAATCTGCTTGTGGGATTCATCCATGATCATCCAGAGTCCCCCACAATGACATCCTATAAGCAAATCATGGAGCCAGACACAAAATATGGCATGATGCTCTTTAATTCCTTTGAATTAACCAAGGCATCCTATTCCATCCCATCCCATACATTCCTCATTTAACATGGAGTTTAAGAATGGCTCCAACTCTTTGTAATTTAGTATCCTTCAGGCTCCAATTAGCTATTTCTACAATTATATAAATATTCTTGCTAGGATTTCCTTTAAAAAAATACCTAAGAATCTTTACTAACCTAACTTTCCCCAAACATAACAAAGAGCTTAATTTGCCCATATATCTTTATAAACTTCAAATCCCTATATATCACAACCCCTTTCTTCCCTGGATAAACTTCGACACCTCAGATCTTAGTTTTTGCTGTATCCGGTAGAATTTTTACGATACAAAGTTCAAGCTCAAGCCTGTTGGTGTTTGAGCCTTCAGTTTCATCAGCATAGGTCCTTGAACTAATGACTTTATTGGTCTTTGGATCTCTCCTTCCTCTTAACCTCCAGTTACCTCTCCTTCTATGCCTTTGTGACATGTTCTTAACTTTACCTTATGTGGTTGGAAATACATGCCTGTATCATGAAATGACTATGTAGAGAGTCATAGTATAACAATATTAATTTCTGCCTGTCCAATATTCTTTTGCTTGTATGGTTGCAGAGAAATCATGTAGTTCAAGTAATGCATGACGTCGGCTAAAATAATCTCTTACTATACTTTATTGATATGTGATTGTGTATTAAATGCAAACTTTATTACCTGTTAATTAACCACCAATTGGTTGAAAGATGGCAAAAGTCTTACTGTTTATTTTGTAAGACTTCATTAAGCCATTAACCTTTCACTCCTTCAGTCCACTAGAAAAAATTTCTTCACTTTAATCACTCTTGTACTAATGCTCTAAAAATGAATACAGTGATTTGTAATATGCCTCATGAAGAGTTTACTAATGCTAAATTATTTCCTAATGCCTATGCTTTGCAAATATTTGCATAAATATGTCCATAGAATATATAAACACTGAATTTTGCAAAAGGGTTTCTGCCTTTTGAATTGAAGATATGTAAGTAAAGCTTTTACATGGTCGGATTTTTGAAATATTTTGAGACCCTATTTCATCTTTGTTTTGCATAAATGCGGAAAAAGCAAGGAATAAATGAAACAAAAAACTACTGAGGTCTCAAATACTCACCTCAAGTAAAGAGAAAAGATAGCCAGATCTCTTGATTATTGTGGCCATTTTAAAAAATAATATCATTTGCAGTTTATTAAGTGAAATTTCAAAAGTAGTTACTATGGTGAGCAATTTACTAATATTATGGTGATATGAACTACATATGTACTATTTTGGAAAAATGGTCCTATTTTTTAAACTCTCATGATTTTATAAAATACAATATAAAAGCTTATAATTATGATAATGATGATAATTTGAGAAATAATAATCAAGGTCATGATTGATTTCCCTCAGATATTGAAATATTCATGTACTGTTTCACTGCTTGAAAATTAAAGTGATATACAGAATAAAAAATTATAAAAACTTAAATTAAATATTATAAGTTATACAGATGGAAAAAGATTGATTAGAAAGTTCAACTGACTTTGGATTTTAAAACACCTTAACTATAGCCAGGCATAGGAGAACATGCCTGTAGTCTTAGCTATTTAGAGAGCTGAGATGGTAGGATTACTTGGGACCAGGAGTTCCAGGCTGCTCTGTGATTACACCTATGAATAGCCACTGAGCTCTAGCCTGGGCAACATAATAAAACCTTGAATCAAAAAAAAAAAAAAAAAAGAAAGAAAGAAAAGAAAAAATGGCAGGCATGGTGACTTACAGTTATAAGCCCAATACTTTGGAAGGTCAAAACAGGAGGATCACTTGAAGCCTTGAGTTTGATACCAGACTGAGCAACATAGGCAGACCTAAACCAAAACTTAACTAAACTTTTAATTTCCTCTCATTTAAAATTTCAACTCATTGTAAATTAGGAATATAGTTAATGTAACTCCTTATTCTTGAAAATAAGAAAATAAACAGACATCTCCATTGAGAGCTCTAAATTGTTATTAGAGAAGCATAATTTTGCAAACAAAAATAATAAATATATGGCCTCAATTAATTCTAATTCAATCTGCCTGAATTTCACACTATAATTTTTAATTACCTCATTTTGCTACTTGCAGAAACAAATCAGGTTTAATACTAAACAAACTAGTGAAACAGAAAAGTATAAAAGATGAAAAAATTCCATTCAGTGGCAATTCCACTACTGGATATCTACAAAGAAAATAAATATTTATTCTTTCAAAGAAACACCTGCATTCATATATATATAACAACACTATTTGTAATAGCAAAGATATGGAATCAACCTAAGTGCCCATCAACAGATGGTTGGATCAGGAAAATATTATATACACACACACACACACACACACATATATATATTATATATACAAAATATGTTATACACACAAAACATATATATACACAAACATATATATGTTATATATATGCAAAATATGTTATATACATATGTGTGTGTGTGTGTATATATATGTATGTATGTATCTGTACCATGGAATATCATTCAGCCATAAAAAAGAATGTGTGCACATGTATTTGTGTGTGTGTATATATATGTGTGTGTATATATATATATATATATATATATATATATATATAAGTATTGTGTGTGTATATAAACAATGGAATACTATACAGCCATAACAAAGAATGAAATTATATCTTTTGAAGTAACATGAATGAAACTGGAGGCCATTATCTTAAGTGAAAAAGCATAGAAACACAAAGTCAAATACTGCGTGTTCTCATTTCTAAGTGGGAGACAGTGTGTACACATGGACATGGAGAGTGGAATAATAGGCAATGGAGACTCAGAAGGATATGGCAGGTGGGAAGAGATGAGAAATTATTTCATGAGTACAATGTACATGATTCTGGTAATGGCTACACTAAACTCGTCTTCCCCATTGCATATATGTCTAAGTTTAACTGCTCTTAATCTCGCTAAATCTATTTAAAAATAAAGAAAAAATGTCCTTCCCGTATTTCTTTTTCTGACCACTCATATATTTTTCAGGCAAATCATATGGCAGTAAACATAAATGCTCTTTAAAAACATTGATGATATAACATAAACCTTATCACACAAAATTGATGCTAACAGATATATAGTATACTTGTATTTATCAGCCGCTTCACATTCATCTCTTGGTCTTTAGCTTTATTTTGTTTGCATATTTCTATTTTAAATAATACCTCAATGGAAATTCTCTACATACCCCTTTGGGCAGTTTTGTATAATTCTTCATTCATGTTTTAAAGATAAAGTCCTGGATTTGGAAATGCTGTGTGAAAAAAGATTGTACAGACTTCTAGATTCATCTCCAGCACTAAAAGAAGAGGGTAGAAGTTTATCACTTCCATCCTTAGAACAAACAGAAAGTTGAAAAAACTGAAAAACAATTTTTCTTGCCTATCTCTTAGAACTTAGATTGCAAAGCAAGGCACTGTCCTGAAATCAGAAGATACAAGTCAACTCACAGAGTTACAGCTAATTTACCTATAGTGTAAGCCACTAGAACTATAAATTCGTACAAACATTAAATGCTAGTTGTGAGGAGTTTCTGGGGGTTCATTGTGAAGCAGCATGAGTGGGAAATTTCTGGGTTGCAATTCTCGGTGGGAGAAGATATGGGAAAACTTTCATGGTTTTTTATGTACAGGGACCACATCAGGTCTCTTGGTGAAAATCTATAAAGGTCATCTCATGTCTCTGACAGAGTAAGAGAGAAAGTAATTGAAATAGGCTTAGAATGTTTTCCATGAAAAAGGCTAATTTCCCAGGCAAAAAACAAAAAAACAAAAAAACAACAACAAAAAAAAAACACAAAACAAAAACAAACAAACAAAAAAAAAACAAAACAAAAAAACCTACCAGAGCTTTATTTCACCTAAGGGAAAAAGCATTTTCCTGATTTCAGCATTTTCCAGTTTTACCTAAAGGGAGAGAGAAAGCTACAAAACACTTTGAAGGCCCAAGGACAAGGTGTCATTTAAAAAATATGTTAAAAGCAAATGATAGAAATTAAAAACATTGTAATTGAAATTAAAAAAAAATGGCTTTGATGGCCTTGTCTGTAGACTGGACATAAATGAGAGTAGAATCAGTGAAAATAAAGAAATGTAAGTGGGAATTTCTGAAAATAAAATGCAAAGAACAAAACAGAATAACAAAAATGTATAAGGCAATTTCAAAAAGTATAATGTGTGTTTGGAATACAAAAAAAAAAAAAAAAAAAAAAAGCAAAAAAAGAACAGAATTGAAAAGGCATTTGGTATAATGAAATGCCAAGAATCTTCCAAAATTAATGACAGACACCAAACTACAGATCCAGGAAACTCTATGAATATGAACAACAAGTAGTATAAGCACCGAAAAATTTACACCTGGACATAACAAATGCAAACTGTAGGAAGTCAGAGACAAAATCCTGGAAGGAGACAGGAAAACAAATAAAACATTTACCTACTATGGATGAGCAAGTATAATTACTTTGCATTTTATAGGATATTATTTTCTGATAACTTTTTCAGTAAGTAATCACTTAAATTATTTATTTAGCTCAGGTTTTGTTGATTTTTTTGATATTGGTAACTGTTTAGACTAGTACTTTGCTATTTCTTAGATATCTTTACAAGAGTCTAAAATATTGGAGCAATTTTTGATTCCTCACTTTCTCAACACCTTACATTCAATCAATCAGCAACTCCCAGCGACCCAAACTTCAGACGATATTCAGGATCTGATTTCCTTGGAGTACTTCCATTGCTATCAGCCTGGTCAATGCTCCCAAACTCACTCTAGCTCTCAAAGCACTTATCACTCTATAATCACATTATAATGGAACACAGAGTTGTGATATCAATAGCGATTGTCAAATTAAAGCTGGCTATTCAGAATACATATGCATTATGATAAAATCCTGACACAATATTAGTGTTCTTATTTAAAGCTAATTTAATATCTGCAAATACGTTTTAGAATTATATAATTGTATGATGACACACAAACATACAGAAACCCTTTGGAGAGAACATGTAATTGACACACCCAGACACAGACACATGCAGGCACAAGCCTATCATGAACATGTCATCATGCTTGCATGTGTGTGTATATGGTATATGTGAATCGGTCTTCTCTTTCTGATTTTCATTCTGTGTCATTTTTACCTTTTCTATAATCTATCACAAATTGATTCCATTAATTATACAAACAACTATGTGAATGTGGAATGTTTTAGATAAGTACATCTTCTTCATTGAAAAATTAATTATGTTCTCCATCAAGAAGAGGTCAGTAATATAGCATTTAACATTTAACGGAAAACTATCATATTAAGACTAATTATCTTTAGTAAACATCTTTTCCAAACTCTCGCTGCACTAAACAGAATATTTTTGCCTCAAATTTATAAAGTTAGGAAGATTTCAACAGAGGTTACCCTGTTCCTTAATAAATGTCAGCTTCTTCTGGAGCTGCTATTCTGATTTCATCCCTCTATTGTTTCTATGCAATTTTTTCTGATATTTTAGTTATTTTATAAGTAAAAATGTTCCAATACATGTCATTCTTTCTCTGATGTTAAAATTAATATAATCATCAATCTTCATAAAAATTATCTTTCCTGTCACTCTACTCAATAATTTCTTATGACTTTAATGTTTGACTGACAGTAGCTACCTAGAGACATTATTTTTGTGTCATATGAAACTTTGTCAGAAATTATTAAAATTCTTGTGGGAGTAAATTTACCTTATTGGTGAAATTTTAAAACAAACATTTTAATATTTTATCATCAGAAAATGTATATGCTTCTTTATTACTTCATGTCATTTATTAAAATTCAAATCAGTGAAGCTTAATTTTTTTATGTTACCAAGTAGAAATCTTTAACTACATTTTTGTTGTGAGTCACTGGCAAGGAAGACTATGTGGCAAGGTAGAAAAGTGAAAAAACAGAAATAGAATATTTTCTGGCTGGGTGTGGTGACTCACTCCTGTAAGCCCAGCGCTTTGGAAGCCTGAGGGGGTGGATTATCTTAGGTCAAGATTTCGAGATCAGCCTGACCAACATGGTGAAACCACATCTTTGCTAAAAATATAAAAAAATTAGCCAGGCCTGGTGGGTGCCTGTAATCTCAGCTATTCGGGAGGCTGAGGCAGGAGAATTGTTTGAACCCAGGAGGTAGAGTTTGCAGAGAGTGAAATTGCACCACTGCATTCCAGCCTGGACAATGAAAGCAAAACCTATCTCAAAAAAAAAAAAAAAAAAAAAAAAGGAATATTTTCTAATGAATCCTTAATATTGCAGTAATCTGTCATAGAAAAGCCTTGGAACTCATACAGGACCTCAGAACTTGCACAATTAAGCCTATCATCTAATATAAAAACCATCTTTTATATATTTCTCACAGGCACTTATATAGTATCCATTTAAATACTTTCATCGGTGAACTCACTTTATCACAGGACAGCTCAGTCCTTGTGTGAGCACTTCTAATTTTAAGAAAATATTTTTTTATATGAGTTAGCCATAATTTAATTCTATTAATTTTCATTGTCAGTCCAACATTTTTTCTCTCCTTCCTTCCTCTTTCCATCTCTCCCTCCTTCTTTCTTTCTCTTTCTTCTTTGTCTTTTTCTTTCCTTTCCTTTTTTCTTTCCCTTTCTTTCTCTTTCTCCCTCTCTCTTTCCTTCCTTTTCTTTCTCTCTCCCTCGTTCTTTTCTCCATCTCATTCCTTCCTTCCTTCTTTCCTGCCTTTCTTATTTTTTCTTTTTTTTTAAAAAAAAATACTTCCTTCTTTCTTGTTGTCTTTCTTTTCTCTCCCCTCTCTCTCCTTACTTTCTTAATTCTATCTTCTTTTGACTTTCTTTTGCAAATATATACTAAATACTTCCTAAGTTCTAGGCATCATAATAGATGCTCTGGATGCTATAATTAAAATAGAACATCTCTTTCCAAGAATATTAGCCAAATTATGGAAAGAGATAAGTGATCAGTGAAACATAATGCATTTTACATATGCTATATAAACACATTGGAAATACAGGTGACTCAGTTATGGAAAGGGGAATAGGAAAAATAGCAGTTGTCTCTAGGCTGAGGCTTGATGCCTCCTCTGGAAATATAAAGAAAAATAAGGAAAGCTATTGTAGGAACAGAGCACATGTGTGGATAGCCATTAAGGAAAAAGACAAATATAGTTCCCAGATTTGCTTTTAGGAATGGATTTATAGTTCCATATTTCAGTCTGCAATAGTCCTATATGGCTAATGGCAAATGTATTGAACAGAACAAATAAGAGAGCATTTCCATCATCATAGAAAGTACTCTTGGATAGTTTTCCCCTAAAATTTATAATTGCAATCTCTATAATCTCAACTACGAATCAACTTTCTAATGTGCTTATACTGTAATAGGCCACTTTCCTTCCATTTCATTGTGACCTACAATACATTCATCTCCTTATATTTATACAATCCCCAACTTCCTTCATGCCATCTCTTGTTTTTCCTTTCCCAGCTCAGACATTATAGATAATTATACTTACAACTCAAGTATTACCTCAACTTCCTTGTGTCCATGTATTTCTTTTTTCTTCCCATTTGTGCTTCACAAAATGACAATTATAATTATCCAACTCCCTGCTTATATATACATTTGACCAATGTAGTTGATCAAACTGTAGAAAATTAAATCACACTAACTGCTTACACATTAATTCCATGATTACTAAATTCAGATAGATCTTTTATGATGGTTCATAATTATACTCAATTATTTTACTTTGTTCACTTTCTTATTCTCTTAGATAACTATTGCATTTGTTCTTCAGATTTCTGCACATCTCCAGTACCTCTTCTCACATCTTGACTTCTTTCACTTTGAACATTTCAAAAAAAGAAAATTTGAAAGCTTCTTTTACTATCAATCTACCAACCTGCAAGTAGTGCTTTCTCTTCTATTACTGTGAATTGACTCTCTCTGTTCCGATCTGTTGCCAAATCTTCCTCTTTGTTACTAAATGTCCATTAGTTATCACTTACTCAAAAATTTGGACAAAACTATTCTCACCTCCCTCTCTTTTGAGTTGACAATCTTTTCCTCCACTTCAGGGCTTTCATATCACCGTATGGTGAACTATCTTGCTTAAAAAATGAAGGTGGGGCACTTAGCCCCAACTTCCTCTACAACCATTACTCTATTTCTCAATTCTGTTTCCAGTAAAACTCCTCAAAAAGATTTTCTACATGGACGATTTTTAATTACTCTGAATTTATCCCTAAATCCACTCTACACCACACTTAAAAAGCTGCTGAAACTGTCTTCTTCATGTCTTCAAAAATCTGTTTTTAAATCCAATAGTTATCAGTACTTCAGTTAGTAGACTTCATAGCATTTGACACAGTTGAACAGTTTCTTTTCTCTCTAAATTTTTTTTTCCTTTCTTTGCCTCCAGAACAAAGTCATTTAAAAAAATTTTTTTTTTTCTTTTTAGTGACTCATCTTCTTTGCTGGATCTTCTTTATCTCTCAGACCTTTAAGCTCTGCACTGCAAAGATGGAAGAAATGCTAAGATTGAAAATAGAAGCTGGAAGATAATTATAGGAAACACAAATAAATGATTCATCAAGAATTTAAGAAAAACTATTGCTTAAAAGTGGAGAGAAATGAGCACTTTCTTCAACAAATAATTTGTAAAAAAAAATTTAAAAAAATAAGTGAGAACCTATAGATTAATACAGACGTAAGAGATCAACAAATTGAAATGTATACCCTCTTTTGGATTTTGACTCTAAAAAAAAAATCTCAAACATTTAAGAGATAAACAGTCATGTAACTAAAGACTCAGATGATGGCCCCTTCTGCTGGGAACCCTTAGGCCTCTGAGGAAGCTCTGGCTGCCGTTTTTCCAGAACAGCACCCTCTATCAGCAGGAAGCAGTTAAGACTGGTCTTCTTTATCCTTAATCTAACCACAATTAGATGTCCTTCTTTAGAGAGGAGAATGAAGATAGTCAGGTGGGAGGGAACCCCTGCAGAAACTCCAGTCAGCCTACCCACTGAGGTGGAGCCTCAGGAAGTTCACAATGTTTGCAGCAGGGAGGAACCTGACCCCCTCTCTTGCTGTGTGGAAACAGAGATTGCAGCTGAGGGTGGGAAGCGTTCCAGCACGGGACTCTGGACTTACGAGAGTACCTGTTTCCTCCTTTTCTTCCTTTTCACCCCGTAAGCCCCTGCTTTGCTTACCCTTTAAACTATCTGTGAGCCTAAATTTTTTTGGCTGTGGTATGGTCAAGAACCCTGTCTTTACCTGAACGAAGGAAAAGTCCTGCAACCATTATACCATTATATTTTTGTATATGTTAGAAAATTTCCATAATAAGGTAAAAATGCAAAAGGGATGTTGATGAATGTTCAAGCGAAATATATTCAGGGACACTGAAAGGTACTGTGTTTTATGTCATTTTATAGCAGATAAGTGAACAGAGACATGGCTGCATCAAGGTTTATAAGGTGTGAGTGGTAAATGAAAAAAAGACGAGCACAAGACATATGTTCACTATGTGAATGAGGTAGTATGTACAATCATTAAAGATGGGGAAAAAAGATTTTAACATGTTGACTTTTGAAATATGAAGAGAATTGTTAATGAATTAGGTGATAAGCAGTAGAAACTAGGTATCTTACGTGAATCAGAAGAATGGATTTCATTTTTAATGCTATTCCCTACGCAGTTGAAGAAAATAAAAAGGTAAACATAGGAGCAGTTTGAATTTACTCACCTACTTTCCAAAGTTTAGGGATTCTGGAACAAGAGAAATAAGAAAAATTTCCTATATCACACGACAACCATGTCTAGGTTGCAGTTAGAAATGGTAACTATTACATGCATGCCACATTAATAGATACAGGGACAACAAGAATGATGCTGGCATGATAGACTCAGATTTAGAAGCCTTTGGTGCCAGGAGAGTAATTATATACTCATCCATTCTGTCATTCCTGAATATAAAGCCTGGAGCCTGAGGAAGAGAACAAAAACGGAAAGGTTTAACTAGACTGTGCCTAATTTATACATCTCAAATTGATTCATTAATCACTGGATTGGACTAAATTTAACTGAAAGCAATTAAGTTATCTGTCATTAAGCAGACTGGGTGAGTCAGAAGTTAGAAGCCAGTTCTAAAAATAAAAAATAGCCCATTTTCTAAATCTGAATTAGTGATTGACAAGTTATACCTCCTTAAGACAACTGGAGGAACAGCTTTTGAATAGAAAGTAGAAAGTAAGAAACAAGATGATAACTGTAAAGTAGGTTTGAGCTAGGGGTTGGGTCAAGAAAAATATTTTACTTAAATAAGGAAAGAATTTATCATGTGTAAGAGTAGCTGGAGGCCAGGTGCGGTGGCTCATGCCTGTAATCCCGGCACTTTGGGAGGCTGAGGTGGGTGGATCACTTGAGGTCAGAAGTTTGAGATCAGCCTGCCATATATGGTGAAACCCCATATCTATAAAAAACACAAAAATTAGCTGGGTGTGGTGGCACATGTCTGTAATTCCAACTACTCAAGAGATTGAGACTGGAAGATCACTTGAACCTGGGAGATGGAGGTTGCAATGAACTGAGATTGCACCACTGCACTCCAGCCTGGTCAACAGAGTGAGATTTCATGTCAAAAAAAAAAAAAAAAAAAAAAAAAAAAAAAAAAGTGGCCGGAGATGAAGATCCAATTGACGAGAGATCTTAAATATTCTGGAGAAATAAAGGATATAAGTTAATGTACGGTCTGAGAACATGTAAAACAAGTTACAGGAAGCAGACATGAAATTATTGTCTTTACGGAAGATGGAAGAGTTGACTAAATCTAAGCAAGTTTGTAGAGTTGGTGGCCACGTTTGAGAGATTTCACGTGTAGGGAAGATATTTGATTTGTGGTGTCTAAGAAATACAGAAATCACCTAAGTGTGTCTAGGATATTGAGGATATTTTAATAATCTATCCTCTGATAATTTGCTGTTAATTCTCATTAGAATATCTTGCAGACTAAAATAAGGGTTAAAGTATTATGTGTTAGTAAAATATTTTAAAGATCCATACTAACATCACAGATTAGAGTAGTCACAATTAATATTTGTGCTTTTTTTCTGGCATTTTTATATTACAAATAATTATCTTTATCAAAGGATGGCAAACTAGGTTAACTGGGGCTAAATCTAGCCACTGATTTTTTTCTGTTAATAAAGTTTTATTGAAATACAGCCACAGTCATTTGTTTATGTATTAGTTTTGTCTGTTTTTAGCATAGGGCAGAATAACTGAATAGTTACAAAAGATAGTGCATGGCCAGCAAAGCATAAAATATTTTCTATCTGGCATGTAAAAAGTTTGCCAACCACTGTGCTATATTCAATTCTTTCTTGCTTTTTAATGTAGAATTGTATCACTTACATTTTCACAAATATACTCTAATTTGACTCTATTATATCTTACTATAGGTAGTTATTCTATGAATTTGGGGGTATAAGTTGTTTTTAATATTTTATAGTTTACCTCTTTATTCGTGATATTTGTTCTAAATTTTATGTTTTCTCAGGAACAGATTCTGAGAATAACAATCAGTGAAACAAAGCATAATCACATAAAGTTTCTGGGTATATATTAATAAATTAATTCCTATGTATATTGTACAAATGTATGTATATCCATCAGCAATCATATAAATATTCAAAAGCCATATACATTATTTTCAGCAACTAGTAATATTATAAATTTTTATAATATTGTAAATTATCTAAACCATATCATGTTTAATAAAATTAAATCTTAAAATTAAATAAAATTATTTTTATTAAACATGACATGGTTTAAATATTTTAAAAAAGAAAATCATAAGAAACAAAAATTTATGTAACTTGAATGTCATATATATATATATATATAGGGTAACCATGTAGTATTCATTAATATTAATATTTTTGTTTGATTCATACACTTTCCTGGTCTATGTTTATTATTGTATTTGGTTTACAGTCTACAAAACTACCCCAAATATATTATCTCCAATTTTCAGTTATTTTTTCTCCCTATGGTATCAAAACTTGAATATAAATTTTAAGCAATCGTATTTTTAGAAAAATTTAAATTTTTTAAATTTCATTGTACATTTTCTACAGTTCTGTTAACCAAATCTTATTTGATATCTTTAAAAAATGAATCAGAATGTTTTCTTGAGTCTTTTGAAGGTATTTAACTCATTTTCATAGAAACAAAGCTTTTTAAATCTCAGTCGTATAAAATGGCTTACATATTATTTAATTAACATATAATTTTACGTGTATTTGAGAATAGAATCTAACTCATGATCAACATACCACTGAATGAAACATTCTATTGCTTAATCTATTTACCATGGTTATTCTGCAGCATTGGATATCAATAACTATGTTTTACAATTGAAATAGTGGGCTGTACACTGATTACATACTTACGTAAGGAAACAAAATGATTATCACTTATACTAAGCTTCAATCTAATGGTACTGCTTTTATTACCAAATTTCTTTTATTACCATATCTATTTTTGACTATTTATTAGTTATTGGTATGTATCTATGTATTCACTGCACCCACTTATATTAGAGCTTTAACTTAACATCAATTTTGTCATTTCCTCTATTTAAGCCTTTAGAATTACTGGAATGTGATATCCTTATTTTGATCTTTGTAAATTTTCTGTCTTGAATTCTATTCTGATACTAGAATTATTACTGTTCTACCAGATATAAAAATAGCAGAATAAATAGAATTTTAAAATATTCTATTTGATATTACTGATTTTCTTGGTTATCTTTATTGCTTTAGTCTTCCATTGACTTCAGAATTTCCTTTGTAAGTACGATATTAAATTTTAAACTACATATTAGCTAAAATCTTGTACCTGTAATAGACAAATTTAACTCATCTTCATTTATTATGGTTCCTGATACAATAAATTGAATTTTATCACTTTTATGTTTTTATTTTGCTTGACTCCTGTTTTGAGATATGTTTCACTAGATTTATGTTGCTTTGTCTATGTACTGTCATTTTCCTCAATACATTTTCCTCAATGGTTGCATATTTTTTCTATTATTTTGTCAGCTGCTTTTGACAATTTAAACATGCATTTTAACTTTCTTTTTAGCAATCTATAGAATTAATGTGTATCTGTCCTCCCTGCATATAATACTAGTCAAGAACATTAGCAACATTTTTAGAAAAATATTGTCCTCTTTGTCCTACTCATTCCCATTTTGAGGTCATCTGATGTTTTACATTAAAAATATTGCTTTTTTTTTAAAATAACAATTAGTTCAGCTAGGCTTAACAGCTTACTTTTTCAACATTATTTCTTTGGTGAAAATATATGAATATATTTTTAAAATATGAAAATTGATGTATTATTGCTTTTGGTCAAATGAAACTAAGAATCCATTGGGGTTCAGTATACAAGAGTATAATAAACTGCATATATTTGTATGGTTGCACACATTTATCTGTATTTTTAAATAATACATGTACAGTATTATATACTTAAGTATAATAGCAAAATAATAATAGTTATTAAATATGTTACATTAAAATCCTTCACTAAAAGATCTAGAGAAATACAATAAATCCATGTTTCAATATTGTTCAAAACTCTTATAACTGTACTAGATAAATTTGAGGGGTTCTCCTTTCACTTAATGCATTTGAGTATTATCATATGTACTATAAATTTATTTTTAAAATATGAATTCTATTCAAGTTTAAGATTATGTAATTTCTTGAGAAATCTGAAAACACAATCAGTGTTGACAGAGAGTTAATCTAAATATGTATCCATATTCACTATTATATATAATATAAAGTCACATTAGGTCAAGCACACACTGTTGAAATTACACAAGAAACATGATAAAATGCCTACCTCTGGAAAATATTGGTAATATGTTATTTTAATTTTGATTTTTCATAGAAAAGATAAAACCACATTAAAAGGCAATTTAAATACAGTTTATTTCAAATTCTGAATAATTTCATTGAAAGTTCAGATATGAAACTTTCAACGTCAAAAACCCCTCTCTCTTTACGTGATTGTAAAACTTAGTAGCTCAGGTAAGATATCATTTTCTAAACATTTTTATCTTTGTGAAAAAGAATATGAGCAAGGGAATTTCAGTCAAAGGAATTGCCTAAATAAGAGAGAAATGACATAGACAAGAGAATTTCTATAGACCTGGCTTAAAAGTGGGATCATTGGAAATATTTAATATTCATATATATGTTAAATCATGTAATATTATTATTAAATAATAATTAAAATGACTACATACAAATATTTAAAATGTTCTACACAATAGGTTAGAAACAGGAGATATTTATGAGATGTGTAACTTTGGCTAAAGGTTGTCTTAGAATGAAGGAGAAATCTCAATCATTATCCATTCTGCACTGCTGAAAATTTGAGGAAAGTCTACCTCTTTTGCATGTTGATATCTATAGATGCAGATAAAATAGGCTTACAAGAACTAAAAGTTGTCAAAAATTTCAATCAACCCATAATGTGGTGTCATAAACTACTTGATAGGCACCCTAGAATGTGTATATATAGCCTAAGAATTTTTTTTTTTTTAACTCGGAAGAGAGGACCCTCTATTGTATTCTGGAGAATATATCTATGTTCAGATATCCAAGAACTTTGGTTAATCGACCTCTTTACTATCCAATGATATTGCCAAGGGAGATTTCAAAGTTATTAGAACAATAATGAAAGTAGACAGAATTACTTTTAATGATGGTGGCACTTTGTTCACATGCACATGGTAAAAGAGCTTATGACACCAAATTTAGTGCCTAAATTACACATGCAGGCTTTTAGTATTTAACAGCTATTGAGAGTTTAATTATGCAAACAATGTGAAATTGGTCTAGAGATTTCAGATAAATTTTAAATCATGTTCTCAAAATTCAATTGCAAATAGGAAGCTGCTGATTATCCACTGGTGGCAATCAATCTTTTTTGTGTTTCTGACACAATTTTGAATACAATAATTTTAATGGCATAATTGCAGAAATTAAAAGATTCAAAGGCAACTCAAGAAGAGTTAACATTAATTACAGTAAAATTAACTACTAAAGTATAAAAATATATTTTAATGTCTACCAACACATCTAAGTTAATGTACTATTATGTACTTGGTTGTCCTTCAATATTTTTATGTCACTGCTAGAATTAAATCAGAAATTTGCCTTACATCCTTAATGCAAAACTGGACTTCAGATTGAGAAAGCTTCTCTTCCTGATTAAGCAGAATTTCTAAATGATCGCAAACAAAGATAAAAATAACCAAAGCCAGTTGCCTTATTTGTTCTTCACATTTTCTTGAACATTCTTTTGGGAATTAATATAAATGTCAGTGCAAGGAGCAGTACCCATCTAAATAGAGTGATTTGAAGTGAAGTGATACATCTCCCCAAAAACACTTCCCAACCTTTGTTTTCTGATAATTTAACTGCTTTCTAATACTTCGAAATGTGAGAAAACTACTACAAACTGAGTTTCAAAGGTTAGATAAATCAGAAAAAAAAAAAAAAAAAAAAAAAAAAACAGGAGAAGAAGGCAGGACTTGACTATTTTAATCGACTATAAAAAGAAAAGCCTAATACCTGTTTTGCAAAACCCTGTATTTTATAACATTGGACA
Organism: Saimiri boliviensis; assembly: GCF_048565385.1. Taxonomy (NCBI): domain Eukaryota; kingdom Metazoa; phylum Chordata; class Mammalia; order Primates; family Cebidae; genus Saimiri; species Saimiri boliviensis. Next base: position 55,153,982 of record NC_133453.1, on the reverse strand, counting down.
CTGACAGTAAATACTTATAGAAAAAATGGCATTAAATGCACACTGTTCCAAATTAATTAACCTTTTTAACTAGAGTGCTAATATAAGAAATAACAAGACAAGTAAACTATTGGTAAAATTTTAAATACTTCTTAAATTCTAATTAATTAATAGTAAATTAAGAACTTTCCATATTAAAGTTTAGGGAAAGTAAGAAATGTAGAAAGGAGAATAAGAAAGAATTGAGGTTATTCAATTACTGGGAGAAGGATAAATGGGCAAAATCAGCAAGAATCACAAATTAAACATTTATAAAACAAAACGAACCAAGATGAAGGATCTAGGGTGATTGGGCGTTGTGTTTAATACTGTTTCTCAGGAGCATGATGTGCTCAGCTAGAGTATTTTGTCTTCAGCTGCTGGTTCCTGATTGCACAAAATGCTAACATGGTAGCATGTGAAACACCAGGACTTTTGTGTTATTCTAGCATTTTCCTAATATAAATTGAGTATGAACAATTTGATGTTGGCCTACATTAGGATCAACGGTTGGATTTTTTTTTTTTTAATTCATCAGAGTCAAGAGGCATAAGTGCTTGTAATTCTGATAATGCCGAAAATTCCTTGCTATTATTCTTGTATCAAGTTTTCCTCCAGCAATATATGAGAATGCCATTTTTTAACCTTGATAAGAATATAGTATTAAGCTTTCAATATCTTATTTTATTTACTTATTTACTTTTTTTTTTTTTTTTGAGACAGAATCTCACTCTGTCTCACCTATGCTGGAGTGCAGTCGTGCAGTCTCAGCTTACTGCAACCTCTGCCTCCTGGGTTCAAGCTATTCTTCTGCCTCAGCCTCCCAAGTAGCTGGGGTAAAAGGTGCCCACCACCATGCCTAGCTTTTTTTTTTTTTTTTTTTTTTTTTTTTTGTATTTTTAGTAGAGACGGGGTTTCACCGTATTAGCCAGGCTGGTCTTGAATTCCTGGTCTCAAGTGATCCACCTGCCTCAGACTCCCAAAGTCCTGGGATTAGCCGCCACATCTGACCTCAAGCTTTCAATACCTTTATACTTTAAGAAGAATTTTGATGAATATTAAATACAAAATCCTCAATTTATAGTTTGCTTCTTTGATGATCTAGAAGATATTGCTACACTAATTACTGAAGGTAAATGATTTGTAGGACAAAGCTGAGACCAGAGTGTTTCTTTTTGTATGTGATTTTTTATTCATATCTATACAGCTAAGCAAAATTTATTTGTTTACATTTGCTTGTGTGTCTACAAATGCCATCTGTGAATAGAGAGAGCTGTTGAATAAATGGTATTGGAAAATCTGGATAGGAACACTTTTGAAAAATCCTTAAGTATTTACAAAGAACACACTAGAACTAATAAGTGAGTTAATCAAAGTAGCAAGATATAAGGTTAATAAATAAAATTTAGTCATAATTCTATTTACTAGCAATATATAATTGAATATTGAGATAAAAATAGAACATATAATAGAAACAAAAATATGTGATTTTTGGATGGACGTGTTCAACATCCTTAGAAGAAAACAAACAGACAACCACTGGGCTTCATATTGAGCAAATTTGTCTAATGTCCTTAATGCATTACTCTAATTGAATAAATGTTAGCTTCCTAATTGAAAAAAAAATCTACAGCATTGTGAAGAAGGGGAAATATAACCAAAAGTCAATTGCCTTATTTTATTCTTACATTTTATTTTAGAATAAAATCAAATATGACTGCAAGGCGCAGTAGAAAACAGAGCGATTGAAATGATGTGAATTGACAATGCCTGAAAGATAAAGCTGTCTAGGCACATGTCTTAACCTTGATTATCTGATAGCCTTATTTTCTGATAGCTTTATGCTTATAGCAGACTTATATGCATAAGTCAGATACACTTGGTTTTTGGTTTAAGTTATTGAAGGGCTATGTTAAAAGAGAATGTCCAGTTTAGAAAGCTCATTGTGAGAAAATTTTTTGCAAACTAAGCTCAAGTAAAATAGAACGAAAAACAAACAAACAAACAAACAAAAAACAAAAACAAACAAACAAAAAAACTAAGAAGAGGAAATATGACTTGATTTTTAGCAATGTGAAATTGAAAACAAAAACAAAGTGCATTTTTAAGTAACATAAAAAGTCATAGTGCACTTGTCATATGGGAGAAGAGAGTAAAGATGATAATGATATACATATGGTTGCTCTTAAGTGGAGATTTTGTTCTCTGAAGCCTAGGAATACTTCCTTAAGTCTTTTTCTCTATTAAATGTTAAGCCTTATAAACAGGCATATTCTCTTGGGAGAGGTAGAGGAAGGCTGTGAAAAGATCCAGCAAACTATAATGTGATTATTTTCTGTTAATAAATTTGGCTTCTCAATTCTTTTCTTGGTTGTTCCTTAATGCCTTCAGTAGTAAGGGCTTTTGTTCAAATAGTGCTTTATTTTTATTGTTTTATTATTTATTTGTTGCTGTCGTTATGGAAATTTATCAAGTTTCCTAGAGCTCTTTCTCCAGGAAAGTGAGTCTAGTACTGCCAACATTAATAGCATAGAAGCATTATTCCATTAGCTATATTAAATTCATAGAAAAACATTTAATCATGACACTTATTTGTTAGATGGGTGTATTTCTTCTGATAAATGTTCCTCATCTATTAATAGTATTTGATACTGTTCAATATACCTTTGTGATGAATCCATGCATGATGCTATACTAATTTCTTTTCTGATTGTTTAAATTGAATTACCTGAATTTTATTTCTAAATAAATGATTTGCTAGAATATCCCAGTTTGAGAGGCAGCGAGGTATCAGGGAACTGTCCTAAGATGATTTGTTTTCACACATACATCAAAAAAAAAAAAAAATCACTTATCTGGAGCCACAGACCTTACTGCTTTCTGCAAATGAAACCAATCTAATAGTCCCATAGACAGTTTTTTACTTTATTTTACTTTTTCGATAAACATAGAAATTGACCCTTTTGGTCTTAAATCCATCAAAAAGTGAGCTGAAGACATGAATAGAAAATTCTCAAAGGAAGATACACAAATGGCCAACAAACTTAAAAAATGCTTAACTTCACTAATAATCAGGGAAATACAAATCAAAACCACAATGCAATACCACCTTACTCTCGCTAGAATGATCACAATAAAAATAATAATAGAGCTGGGTGTGGTGGCTCACACCTGTAATCCCAGCACTTTGGGAAGCCGAGGTGGGCAGATCACTAGGTCATGAGATTGAGACCATCCTCACCAACATGGTGAAACCCCATTTCTACTAAAAATATAAAAATTAGCTGGGCACGTTGATGCGTGCCTGTATTCCCAGCTACTCGGGAGGCTGAGGCAGGAGAATCGCTTAGACCCAGGAGACGAGATTGCAGTGAGCCAAGATCATGCCACTGCATTCTAGCCTGGGTAACAGAGTGGCACTCTGTCTCAATAATGATAATAATAATAATAATAATAGATATTGGCATGGATTCAGTGAAAAGGAAACACTTTCACACTGCTGGTGATAATGTAAACTAGTGCAATCAGTGAGTGGATAAATAAACTGATATATATATATATATATATATGTATATGTATAAATAAACATATGTGTATATGTAGAAATAAACTAATGTATATGTGCGTCTGTGTGTGTGTGTGTGTGTATGTGTCTGTGTGTGTGTGATGTTCAATGTATGGTGTGATCTCAGCTCACTGCAACCTCCACCCCCTGATCTTGTACCTTTTGGATAGGATTTACATGTTGCAATCTTGAATTGTACTTCTTCCTAGTTTTGATGAAAAAGCATGTTGAAAATTCTTATGTATGTTTGTGTAATATTCCATTTTTTGGTATAATTTCCATAAGAGATGGACTTGAAAATTTACATGGACATTATGGAGCCCAATATATTCTAACACTCCCATGTCAATTCTTTTCTTAGGACAGGCTTTTTATTTTATTTTATTATTTATTTATTTATTTATTTATTTATTTATTTATTTATTTTTGAGATGAAATCTCACTCTGTCTCTCAGGCTAGAGTGTAGTGGCATGATCTCGGTCCACTGACAGCTCCACCTTTGGAGTTCAAGTGATTCTCCTGCATCAGCCTCCTGAGTAGTTGGAATCACAGGCACACACCACCATGCCTGTCTAATTTTTGTATTTTTAGTAGAAACAGGGTTTTGCCATGTTGGCCAGGCTGGTCTCAAACTCCTGATCTCAGGTGATCCACCCAAATCAGCCTCCCAAAGTGCTGGGATTACAGATGTGAAACATGTGCCCAGCCTTATTTTATTAATTATTATTTAATTTAAAATGAAACATAATCATACATGTTTATGTGATAGAGTGTGATGGTTCAAGCATGTATGCATTGCATAATGATCAACTGGGAGTAATTGCCATATCTGTCACTTTAAATATTTATCAATTATTTGTAGTGACAACATTCAAAATCTTCTCTTCTAGCTATCTTGAACTGTGCACTAGATTATTATTTTCTGTAGTCACCCTACTGTGTAATAGAACACAGGAGCTTACTCTTCTTCTCTAACTGTAACTTTGTACTAAACTCTCCTGATAAATTCTCTGCTCTTGGCTCCTGGTAACCTCTACTCTATAGATTCCACATATGAATAAGCTAATGTGGTGTTTGTTTGTCTTTCTGTGCCTGGCTCACTTCTCTTCACATAATGTCATCCAAGTTCACTAATGTTGCTGTAAATGACAGAATTTCATTCTATTTTATGACTGAATAATACTCACATTTTCTTTACCAATTTATATGTAGATGGATATTTAGGTTGATTTCATGTCTTTGCTATTGTGAATAGTGCTGCAACAGCCTCTTTAGTAAATGGTGTTGGAAAAACTAGATAGTCACATGCACGAGAATGAAACCAGACTCTTATCTCTCATTATATCCAAAAATGATTTCTAAACTCACTAAAGACTTACATGTAAGACATAAAACTACCAAACGAAAACATAGGAGAAACACTGAAATTGTACTGGATGTGAATTTTTTTTGAATAAGATCTCAAAAGTACAGGCAACGAAAACAAGAAAAGACAAATGAGATTACATCAAATTAAAAAGATTCTGCACAGCTAAAGAAACAATAATGTGAAGAGATAAGCTGTGGAGGGAGAGAAAGTATATATATCGTATTATCTTATTTTGTTTTGTTAATTTTTTTTTTTGAGATGAAGTTTTGCTCTTGTTGCCAAGACTGGAGTGCAATGGCAGGATCTCAGCTCAGTGCAACCTCCACCTCCTGGTTCAAGCGATTCTCCTGCCTCAACCTCCCGAGTAGCTGGGATTACAGGCATGTATCACCAGGCTAATTTCTGTAATTTTAGTGGAGACAGAGTTTCTCCATGTTGGTCAGGCTGGTCTAAAATCCCCACCTCAGGTGATTCACCCGCCTTGGCCCCCTAAAGTGCTGGGATTACAGGTGTGAGCCACCATGCCCAGCCAACATTTTCAAACTATGCAGTTGATAGGGGTTTAATGTATGGATGATATAAAGAGCTCAAATAACTCCATAGGACAGAGTAATAATTCAATCAAAATCGACAAAAGACTTGAATAGACATTTTCAAAAGAAGACATACAAATAATCAACAGGTATATAAAAAATTTTCAGTATTGGCCAGGCACGGTGGCTCAAACCTGTAATCCCAGCACTTTGGGAGGCTGAGGCGGGTGGATCACGAGGCCAAGAGATCGAGACCATCCTGGTCAACATGGTGAAACCCTGTCTCCACTAAAAATACAAAAAATTAGCTGGGCATGGTGGTGTGTGCCTGTAATCCCAGCTACCCAGGAGGCTGAGGCAGGAGAATTGCCTGAACCCAGGAGGCGGAAGTTGCGGTGAGCTGAGATTGCGCCATTGCACTCCAGCTTGGATAACAAGAGTGAAACTCCGTCTCAAAAAAAAAAAAAAAAAAAAAAAAAAAAAAAAAAAAAAAAAAAATCAAAAATTCAGTATCATTAATCATCAAGAGAATGAAAATCAAAACCACAATGGATTATTATCTCATCCAAGTTAGACTGGCCATTATCAAAAAAACAAAAACAAAACAAAACAAACAAACAAAAAAATCTGGCAAGTATGCAGGTAAAAGGAATCTCTAATAGTTCGTGGGAATGGAAAGTAGTTTAGCCAGTATGGAGAATAGTATGGAGCTTCCTCCAAAAACCAAAAATAAAAGTACTGTATGATCCAGAAATCCCATTCCTGCATATATATATATATATATATATATATATATATATATGAAAGAAATAATTAATATTTCAAAGAGCTATTCTATTTTTTAAACATGAGATATGTATTAGTCTGTTTTCATGCTGCTGATAATGACATACTCAAGACTGGACAATTTACAAAAGAAAGAGTTTTAATGAACTGAGAGTTCCACGTGGCTGGGGAAGCCTCACAATCATGGTGGAAGGTGAAAGGCATGCATCATATGGTGACAAAGAAGAGAACAGTGAGAGCCAAGCAAAAAGGATTTTCCCTTATAAAACCATCAGCTCTCATGAGACCTATTCACTACCATCAGAACAGTATGGGGGAATCACTCCCATGATTCAGTTATATCCCACTGGGTCCCTCTCACAATATTAGGGAATTATGGGAGCTACAACTCAAGACGAGATTTGAGTGAGGGCAGAGCCAAACTATATCAACATGCTTATTTGAGGCATTTTCCTTTTTTCACAATTGTAATTTTCCCAAACTACAGCAAACTTTTAACACATCTTTTTTATATATAATACAATTGCTTAAAGCTTATAGAAGTATTAAATCAAAATTTTAGAGTTAAAGAACAAAATGCCTACCTAGAAACATTAACATGATAATTGATTTTACTTACTATATGAAATTTCTTCAACATGAATACGTGATATTTTCTGCATATGATTTGACTCCATCCAACTCTTGAAATAAGTCTCTAAACTGTCCTTCAGAGACCTGGTCATTCTGTTCCTAAAATTTTAGAAATGGGGTATGTATGAAAAAGTGATAATTTGCTTTTTGGTCTTCTCTATTCAGGAACACTGACTAAATTTGATGCTTAATATTACTTTATGTTAACTTTACTTATTTTCTATTTTTCAATCAACCTGTTTTCTGTTTTTAATCCATCTTCTTAATCTGTGGCCATGCTTAGTGCCAATGTCCTAAAGCAATGAATATGTACCAAATCCAAAACAAGCAGCCACTTGTTTTTGCAAACTTCTTACACGCTCAAGTCACATATACTCAGTACCCCTAGTGCTCATCGTCACAACAAATTTTCCTGCCTCACAGTTTCACTATTCTTAATCTTATATTCAATAAGGGTATTATGACAAGAAATAAAAAACACTTGAAGCATTCTTTTAAAAAATGAACTATATATTAATCTCATATTTAATGGAAAGTTGAAAAATACTTTCTTGGCAAATGCGTGATTTTTATTACACATTGACAAATTATAATTGTATATATTAATGTGGAATAATTAAGTTAATTAACCACCTGTTATCTCAAATATTTAACATTTTGTGATTAGAACATTTGAAATTTAGTTTCTTAGTGATTTTGAAGGTATAGTATTCAATTATCAGCTCTATTCACCACATTTTGCAATTAATCTAAAAAAACACAAATTGTTCCTCCTATTTAACTGAGGCCCTGTACCTTTTGAATATAATCTCTCTACTTTCCACATCCCTCATCCTCTGAAAATCATCAAGGTACTCTGCTTTTATGAGTTTAATAGGATTGCTGAATCATACAGTAATTCTACTTTTAGGTTTTTGATAAATCTCTATAATGCCTTCCATAATTGCTGTACTAATTTACGTTTCCACCAACAGTGGACAAGGGCTCCCTATTCTGCAACCTTACCAACACTTGTCGTCTTTTGATACTAGTTATTCTGACAGGTGTGAGGTGACATTTCATTGTGATTTTACTTTTTGTCTCCCTAATTGTGATTTTGAGAACTTTTTTCTGTATCTGTCTTCTGACAAGAAGATTATTTTGATTCTTTTGAGAAATGTCTTTTTTGAGAAATGCCTGTTCTGGTCTTTTGACATTTCTTAATCAATCAGGAAATTTGTTTCTTTCTGTAGTTTTCCTATATATCTTATATATTAATACTTTAGCTTGCAAATATTTTCTCCCCATCTATAAGTGGTCTCTTCACCCCATTAGTTGTTTCCTTTGGTGTGCAGAATCCTTTTTATTTTATGTAATTTCATTTGTCTATTTTGCCTTTGTTACCTGTAATTTTGAGATTAAATCTAAAAAAAAAAAAGAAAGAAAGAAAAAACTGCCTAAACCAATGTCATGTGGTATTCTTCTGATACTTTTTATGTTTCAGATCTTATGTTTAAGTCTCTAACCTATTTTGATTTGATTTTTACATGGAATGAGAGAGTGCTCCAATTTTATTCTTCCATATAGAAATACCCAGATTTTCCAACTCCATATATTGAAGAAACTGTTCTTTTCCCATTGCATATTCTTGGCACATTTGTTTAAAATTAATTGACCATAGTTACAGACATCTGGGCTCTATTTTATTTGTCAATGTGTCTGTTTTTATGCTAGTACACTTCTGTTTAAACTTCTATTACTTTGTAATATAGTTTGCAGCAAAATAGTGTGATACTTCCAGGTTTATACATTTTGCTCATGCGAGCCTTAGCTATTTGTTTTGTGTGTGTGTGTGTGTGTGTGTGTGTGTGTGTGTCCATATGAAATTTAGAATGTTTTTTTCTATATCTGTAAAAAAATGACATTGAAGTTTGAACAAAGATTGCATTAAATTTGTAGTTGGCTTTTAGTAGTATAGACATTTTAACAACATTAGTTGTTTTCATCCATGAACATAGAATAGTGTTTCATCTGTGTAATTCTTTTTCAATTTCTTTCATTAATGTTTTATAGTTTTAAGTGTGGGGGTCTTTAAATTTTTTGGTTAAATTTGTTTCTAAGTATTTTATTTTTTTATATCTATAATAAATGGAATTATTCTCTTGATCAAGTTTTAAGAAAGTTTGTTGTTAGTGTATAAAAACACTGCTGATTTTTATGTTGATTTTATATCCTGCAGCTTTACTACATTTTTCTTTATCATTTCTAACAGTCTTTTGATGGGATATTTTCAGTTTTCCTTATATAAAATTGTGTTGTTAGCAAATAGTGACAGTTTCAGCTTTTCTTTTCCTATTTTGATGCAATCTGTTTCTTTCTCTTGCCTTATGGCTCTGTCAAGGACTTCCAGTACTATATTAAACAGAAGTGACAAGAATTGGCATCCCTGTTTTGTTTTAGTTCTTAGAGAAAAGAATTCTAGATTTTCACTGTTCAGTATAATATTAGTTGTAAGACTATTATATTTGTCTTTATGGTGTTGAAGTACATTTCCTTTATACCTTCTTGAGTGTTTTTGTCATGAAAGCATATTGAATTTTGTCAAACCCTTTTTCTGCATGTAGTAAAATGATCACATGATTTTTCATTTATTCTGTTATTGTAATGTCTTATAGCTATCAATTTACAAATGTCAAACCATCCTTGTTTTCCAGTAATAAATCCCACATGACAATGGTGAATTATTCTTTTAATGTGTTGTTGAATCTAGTTTGCTAGTAGTATTTTGTTGATAATGTTTTGCATCTATATTCATCAAGTATATTGGCCTGTAGTTTTCTTTTTTTATGTTGTTCTTGTCTGGTTTTGGTATCAAGCTAATAATAGCATTGCAAAAAGTTTGAAAATATTTCCTCTTTCTGGATTTTTTGAAAAGTTTATGGAGAAATGGTATGGTATTAGTTCTTAAGTGTTTGGCAGAATTCAGTAGTGTAAGTATCAGATCCTAGGGTTTTCTTTGATAGGGGACTTCTTTTTACTGTCAATCTTCTTATTCACTGATGGTCTGTTGAGGTTTTCTGGTTTTTTTGTTTTGTTTTGTTTTCATAATTCAGTTTTTTTTCAGTTGTATGTGTCTAGATATTTATCCATTTCTATCAGGTTATCTAATTTCTGGCATCAAGATTATCCAATTTTTGACATATAATTGTCCAGATTAGTCTTTTAAGATTATTTGTTTTATGTGGTATCCGTCGTAATGTTTCTCCTTTTATTTCTGATTTTGTTTGAGTATATCCTTGCTTTTTTCTTGGTAAGTATAGCTAGTTTATTTACAAACTGTTATGTTTCCACTACTGTAGCTAGTTCATCAGTATTTTATGCTGAAGCAGATGTCAAGATGATAGTCCTTTTTTTAAAATTATACTTTAAGGTCTGAGGTACATGTCCAGATCTGGCAGGATTATGGCATAGTACACACATGCCATGGTGATTTGCTGTCTCCATCCCCCGTCACCTACATTAGGCATTTATCCCAATGTTATCCCTCCCCATCCTCCACTTCATAGAGGAGATTAAAAACTGTGATTACTTAAATGAAGTATCCATTTACTAGTCTCTATTTACTAACTCTTGCCTGTTGATATGATTGTTCTAATGCTGAATGCTTACAAATGCTGATAACCCTGCATGTGATTCCAAAATTTGCTATTTTTCAGTACTTATTATTTTGTTTATCTTGCAGTGAAATTGAAAATGATTATTTTAATGTATGCACATTAAATATATTATCTCGTTTTTACCCATTTTTGTCTTTAAGCAATCTTTTGAAAAGTTATATTTCTTAAGTAATCCCAAATAACTTTGAAGGTGAGTTTATTATCTAGACATAGTTATATTTAGATGAAGTAGAATATCCTCTGAATTATAAAACAGCTTTTCTCCTAAATTCACTAGAATATCACATAACAATTCTTTTTTTTTTTTCACGAAAGGCCCATGACACTAGTGGGTTTGCACCAAATGCCATTAACCTTGCTAATCATCAAAACAGAAGTATTTTCAGCAGAATGGTCTCCTTTTATAGTAAAACAACAGTATAAATTAAGATAGTGTCTATATGTACCAGTAACATATAGTTTGAATTTATTACCTTTTTTGGATAAAATATTGCCTTGTTTGAAACAGGAAACCCAACTTTTTATTTTTCATTAAAATGCTTCTTTTTATAATCGTTCCTTCTGGGAATAAAAAATTGTATTAGAACATAGTCCAGTAAGTAGTGGGTTAGTGATGACATATCTTCAGAAGAGACTGACAGTCATTTGATTTTTTATGTCTAAAAATCCTGTCAACACCAGCATTTTTGGACTATACATGATCTCTGGACTGCAGTCCGAGCCATCTGTCTGAATGGCAAACTGCCTATTCGTAAATTAGTTGCACCATTTTATCAGGGTAGAAATGCCAAAGAATAATAACTACAAAGACAGCAGATTTTACATTTTACTAACTGCTGCCACATCTATAGGAATCTCACATTCACTGTTATATTTGTTGTCATAAGTGACGATGACACCCAATCTACCTAAAGAGAGGCCCTAAGGAAAAGCACGATGAAGACATTTTAAATTACCTAGGATAATGAAACAAGACATTTATCAATTTTGAGCTGAAAGTAATAAGCAGGTATATTCAGATGAACATATACTCAAAATAAATTTGTACATATAAAATAACTGTAAAGTGATGGTGGTAATCTTAGTACAACAGTAATTTATTTCCACATGGGACAACACTAAGCATTATAGAACATATTTTAAAAGTGAGAAAGAGGCCAGGCATGGTGGCTCACATCTGTAATTCCAGTACTTTGGGAGGCTGAGGGTGCGTGGATCACCTGAGGTCCAGAGTTCAAGACCAGCCTGGCCAACATAGTGAAACCCTGACTCTGCTAAAAATACAAAAATTAACTCTGTGTGATGATGTCACATGTGCCTGTAATCCCATCTACTCCAGAGACTGAGAAAGGAGAATCATTTGAACCCAGCCAGTGGAGGTTGCAGTAGGCCGACATAGTGCCATTGCACTCTAGCCTGGGTGATAAAGCAAGAATTTGTCTCAAAACAAATAAATAAATACACAAATAAAAATAAAAGTGAGAAAGGGAAAAGGAAACTCTGTGTGTGTGTGTGTGTGTGTGTGTGTGTGTGCATTTCTTTAGGAAAAGTGTGTTTGGATTTTTGTATCAATAACTTGTTTGAAATAAATCATTCCATGTAGCATAAGTTAGATAAAAAGTCCTATAAATTAATATACTTCATGTATAATTTGTAGTTCTTTTTTCATTTTGTAATGGTTGCTTTGATGAATTTACTCAAAAGATTATTTTTCTTTCATGTGTTTTCTTCATAGTAAACAAAATTCATTCATCTTTTATTACAAATAGTATGTATCTCACTTCCCTAATAGGTGAATTTATTTTACTTCCCAGTAATACATTTAAATTTTCCAGGAAGTAAACAAAAACATATTGTGAAATGTTTTATAAATTAGCTGACTCCTTCAAATATTTTCCTTCTTATATTATTTTATAATGGAATTCATATTTTCATGCTGAAAATACTCTAAGCATGAAACTTTTTGCATCAATTTTCACACAGATAACATACTTACTATATTTCAAATAGTCACAGCCTCTAAATGCGTAGAGAACACACCCAGTATAATAATGTAGTCCTTTAAAGGTGATTGTGACAAAAGCATAAGTGATTTTTGCATGTACAAAAATTTATTCACTGATAATTAAAAAGTAAGTTTCTACACCATGAACAATGAAATAGCATATGAATGCTAATGGAAAGGAGGAAAGAGAATAGACATCAGTTTGTAGTATATTATGTGCACTTCTGGCGCTAATCCATAATGAAAGTGCTCAACTCTTACTATTATGGGAGTTCTAGTGCCCCTCCAATATCAATCAAATATTTGTACTATGTCATCTTTCTTCTTCACTGTAAAGAAATAAAATGTGGTAGCATTGCAGAGTCAGCAATACATTGTGAGGCTATCCCTCTTAAAAAATTAAATACTTACCCTACATAGAGTGACCCAGAAGTTTTGATTTAATAAAGTAATTAGCCTAACGCATGAACCTAATAACTTATGAAGAAAGTGTATGATTCAATCTTCAGATATCTTTTCATATATTTGTTTTTATTATACATTAAAATATTTATTTTATGATGACTAGCATAAGCTAGAACTACTAATAGCGTTATTGCAATTTCCCAAATATGTATCACATATTAGATTATATTAAAGATGATCTCATTCTGCAGGTATTTCTTGTTAACAAAGTGTATTCATCTACTTTAAGAATTTTAAGATATACAAAACAAATGTAAATTCTTAAAGCCCCTACACCTCAAAGATTAGATAAAACTTATGCATGTGTATCAGAAAATAAGATGTGGAACTCACCAAGGGGAAGATAAATTAAGCTATATGAGATTCAAAAGAGGAAAAACAGACATTCAGCAGAAGAAAAGGAAAAAGAGATCTTCATGGAGAGAATTTTGTATTTGATTTTGTTCTTGAATATATTATTTGGACAAAGAAACAAGTCCTGCCTAAATTGGAAAAGGAAAGAATAAAAGAAAACTTCAGCTAACTTCCATCATTACCTTCTCAAGAACACAGTCATGAGTAATATGTTTTACCCCTGGAGAAGATTACAAGCATAAACAAAGACAGACTCTGGGAAACATATAAATATGAACTCACGGTGGAAAAGAAACAATATTTTTTTTTTTTAAAAAAGCATCCCTAGCTATACAGAGCAACTCTAGAAGTTTCTGCAGGTGATCCATTGAAAGAAACCAAAGCAGCAAAATACCCAAACTCAGCTTAAATCTTGTCTAAATTGACAAAATCCCCCACAATATTCATCAAGCAGTCAAAAAGTATGCCCTTTTTCAGCACGATTGCTACTTACTTCAGATCAGAGACTCTGCTGTTATATGTCCAGAAGTCAGTATTCAGCATTCAATATGAAATCACAAGAAACACAGAAGTCCAAAAAAAATTCCAACTCACTTTCAACATTTAAATAATGAAATCAGACTCATAGAAGGATATAGATGTTGGATATATAATACAGGGAATTTAAAATAACTATTATGAATATGCTAAAGGTGCTAATGAAATGGTTAGTAGTCATAATTTTATGAGAAATTTTAGAAAATCAGAAATAATGAAAATCAAATAGAAATGCTAGAAATCAAAGCTGTAACAAGGATGAATAATTACACTGAAAGTCTCATAATAGTACTCATCCTATTTGAAGAAAGAATCAGGAAGCTTGAAGATAGGTTGTTGATATGCTTGGTTCTGTGTCCCCACCTAAATCTCACCTTGAATTGTAATCCCTATAATTTCCACATGTCAAGGGCAGGACCAGGTAATTGCACCAGGTAACTGCATCAGGGGGAGAGGTTTCCCACATTCTGTTATAATAATAATGAGTGAGTCTCACAAGATCTGATAGTTTTATAAGTGCCTGGAATTTCCCCTGTGGGTACTCACTCCGTCCTGCCACCCTGTGAAGAAGGTGCTTGCTTCTCCCTTGCCTGTTGCCATGATTGAAAGTTTTCTGAGGCCTCCCTAGCCATGCAGAACTGTGAGTCAACTAAACATCTGTCCTTTATAAATTATCCAGTCTAGGGTATTTCATAGTAGTATGAGAATGGACTAATACAGTCATTAAAAATTGTCTTACTGAAATACACAGAGACAAAAAGTGAAGAAAAACAATAAAATAGGCATTCAAAAGCTGTGGAACAATTAAGAAAAGAATGTTGTAACAGGTATGTAATCAAAATTGCAGAAGAGAGAGAATGGGGAGGAAGAAATATTTAAAAACAGAATGTCTAATAACTTTCCAAAAATAATTTTTTAAAATTCCATCAAACTTTAGGTCCTAGAATCACAGAGAACCCCAAACAACATACATAACACATAAATGTGTGCACATGCACACACACACACACACACACACACACCACACACAAGCACACCACCCAGATATTTTATTTTTTAAACTGCTGAAAGTCAAAGATATAGAGAATATGAAGACAACCCAGACAAAGATGACAAGTCGCATACAGGAAAAAAAAAAAAAAAAAAAAAAAAAAAAAAAAAAAAAAAAGCAGGTGAAAAACAGTAGGCTTTCATTGTAAAACCATACAAGCCCAAATAAAATGGAGTGACCTTTTCAAATACTGCAATAAAAAATAATTTCTCAACTCAAAATTATACAGGGCAAAACTGCCTTGAAAAATGAAGGAAGGAAAGGCTTTTCAGCCAAAGGAAAGCTGAGTGAATTTATTACCAACTAATATGTGTTATAAGGGAAGATTCTAAATATATATGGAAAATTGCTAGCATAGCACAATGAAGAGGCTGCCCTGGGACAAAAAGAGCCAAAGCATGCACCATTCTGGGGCCCCTGCCACTGATAGCAACCCCATCAGCTCAAGCATATTGTCTGAAAGCATAGGAAGCACCTGTCCTCACCCCATCTGCAACCCTAGGTGCACAAGTACACCATTAAAAGGCCAGACAAAAGATCCAGCCCACCTATCACAGGTATGGAAGCACACCATCTGGAGTCCTGGAGATTGGCCCACCCTACTCACCATAGACTGTGACTAAATGCAACTTTGGAGAGCCTGATGACAGACCCACATCACCCCATCTATTGCCAAGTGCATCATGTAGGAACCTGGAAATTACCCTACCACATTCATTATCATAGGCATCTGCATACTCCTCTTGAGGCCCTGAGGCTGGGCACCCACCCAACCTGCCAACATTACCATCATCACTGGCACCACTTACAGCGACCACCTGGGGGGCCTCAGGACTGACTGACAATCCCACTGTCACTACTATTAGTAGCAATGCATTCCACCTGAAATCCTCAGGATTAGCCCACCACTATTACTGTCATGGTCAATACCATGAATACCACCTAGCAGCCCAAGAAGGTGTCCACCCACTCTGCCTGCTCCTGTCACTGCTGGCATCTAAGCAATCCAAATGGAGGTGAAAATATTGACCCTAATGACCTTTTGACCTTAGAGACTGGATATGCCACTTGGGTGCCAAAGAACAGATATGCTCAGTTTGCTGTTCTCATCAGTGGAGCCTGAGAACTAGTCCACCCTATATCCTCATCCCCAGCAAAGCCTTATCATAACCTCCACTAGCAACTTAGCCTAAGCCACTGAATAAATCACAGGCACTATTGATGCTTCTTATAGCCAAATAAATCAAAGGAGATGATACTACTGCATGAATTGAGAATCAAAGCTGAAGGGTCATCCTCAACTAACAGTATATATATAGCTATTGGGAAAAAAAATATTTCCCCTTAAAAGCCAATGAAAGAAACTGGAAGAAGTGACTCTTACATGAGTTAAATAGATATGAACATAAGAGCATAAGAAACATGATAATGTAAGAAAACAGGAAAACTTTTAAGAAACAATAATTCTCCAAGTAACAGATTCCAATGAAAAGGAAACCTGTAAATTCATGAACATAATTCAAAATAATAATATTAAAGAAGCTCAGTAGGATACAAAAAGCCATAGACAAATAATATAAAGAAATTGGAAAAATAATTCAAGATGCAAATAAGAAATTCAACAAAGAGATAGCTACAAAAAATAACCAAATTGAAATCATGGAACTGAAGAATTTAATAAATAAAATAAAAAATGCAATTGAGAGCTTCATTAATAGACTATATTAAGCAGAAAAAAATTTTCTGAACTTAAATATGGGTCTTTAAAAATAATACAGTCAGAGCAAAAAATAATTTTTAAAATAATTTAAAAATCCTATGTGGCATATTAGACGTAATAAACTGACTAAAAATTTTAATTTTGGGCATTCAAAAGAGGCAAAGAAGAGATCAGTGGCATAGAAAATCTATTTAACCAAATAATACCTGAAAACCTTGTAAGTCTTGTATCCCTCAATAGATACAATCCAAAAATGTATTCTTTGAGGCATATTACAACCAAACTGTCAAAAGTTGAAAACGAGGAGAGAATTCTCAAATCAGCAAAAGTGTCAAGGCATATACAAGGGAACCCTCATTATAAAAATAGCAGATTTATCAGTAGATATGTTACAGGCTGGGTGATAATGAAATGATTCAAAGTGCTTAAAGAAAAAAAATACTGCCAGCCAAAAATACTATACACAGGAAAGGTATTCTTTGGGAATGAAGAAGAAATAAAATCTTTCCAAGACGAGCAAAAACTGATGAAATTCATCAACACTATACCAGCCATACAAGAAATTCTTAAGGGTATCCTACATCTGTAAGTGAAAGGATGCTATCTACTATTATAAAAAAGACAGAAGTATAAAACTCATGGATAGAGACATAAAAATGGGAAAGATAAAGGACTCAAATATTATCACTACAGAAAACCAACAAACTATAATAATAAACAACAAGAGAAAGAGACAGGAACAAAAAATACACAAAACAACAAGAAAACATTTTTTTAAATGACAGAAATAAGGCATCACCTATAAATAATAACCTTGAATATAAATGAATTATATTTCCCAATGAAAAGGTATAGACTGATTTTTAAAAACAACACACACACACACACACACACACATTGCCCAACTATATGCTGCCTACAGGAAGCTCACTTCATCTGTAAAAATAGAGACTGAATGTAAAGACATAGAAAAAATATATTGCATTCAAACAGAAACCAAAAGTGAACAGGAGTAGTTCTACTTGAATTATATAGAACAGATTTTAAGTCAAAAAAATCATAGAGAAAAAGAAGATTATCATATAATGATAAATAGATCTATTCTGCAAGAGAATATAACAATTCTAAATATATGTGCACTCAACACCAGAGCACTAGGCTCTGGTGTTGGATCTAAAGAGCGAGCGAAAGATTTAGATTTAGATTAGATCTAAAGAGAGAGACTGGCTTCAATACAGTAATAATTGAGAACTTCCACATTCCATGCTCACTATTAAACAGATCATCTAAACAGAAATTCAATAAATAAACATTTATCTTAAACAGAATTTTAGACTAAATGAACCTAACAGACATTTTCAGAACATTTTATCCAGCAACCGCAGAATGCAAATTCTTTTCATCAGTACATGGAACATTCTCTGGGATAGACCATATGTTAGGACAGAAAACAAGTCTCAACAAATTGAAAAAAAAAAAAATGGAATTCCATCAATATCTTTTTAGACCACAATAGAATAAAACTAGAAATCAATAACTAGAGGAACTTTGAAAACTGTTTAATTACATAAAAAGCGAATAACATGCTCCTGAACAATCAATGGGTCAATGAAGAAATAAGGAAGAAGATAGGAAAATAATATAAAAAATATTGAAACAAATGAAAATGTAAACACACATACTAGAACCTATGGGATGCAGGAAAACCAGTGCTAAGAGAAAAGCTTATAGCAATACACACCTGCATCAAAAAAGTAGAAAAATTTAAAATAAACAACCACATGATGCATCTCAGGAAGCTATAAAAACAAACCAAATATAAAATTAGAAGAAAGAAGAAGTAATAGACTAGAGCAGAACTAAATGAAACAGAAAACCAATAAATAAATCTATGTATTTATAGCCAACTGATTTTCAACAAAGACACTGAAAACGAACAGAGAGACAAGGAATTCCTCTTAAATAAATGGTGCAGAAGGATGAAACCAAGTCTCTATTTCTCACCACACACAAAAATACACTAAAAATGGTTTAAAGATTTAAATGTAAGACTCAAAATGATTAGACTAGTAGAAGAAAATATAGGGGAAAAATTCTAGGAGCATTGGTATAGGCAAATATTTTATGGCTAAGGACTCAAAAGTATAGGTAACAAAAACGAAAATAGGTAAATGAGACTATGTTGAATTAAAAAGCTACTGTCCAACTAAGGAAACAATTAACAAAATGAAGATATATTAAATGGAAGACAATAGTTGACTGTAAGTAATTTTTTTGCCTTCTAAAGGAGCTAAGCAAAGGGAATATATACTTACAGACTTTGTTGTAGTAACTTTCTTAATACCATCTCTGGTTTTATTAATTATTCTTATGAATTTGTTTTCTAAACTTGTGAAATTTTTTCACACAAGAGTCTTCTCCTCTTCTTTGTGATGTTATTCTCTAGTACATTACAGGTTTACATATTTAGTTAGTCTCAACACTACAACTGTATACATATTGTTTGTTTATTTGTTTCCCTGAGATGGAGTCTTTCTCTGCCACCAGGTTGGAGTGCAGTGGTGCAATCTCAGCCCACTGCAACCTCTGCCTCTCAGCCTCTAGCAATTCTCTTGCCTCAGCCTCCCAAGTATCTGAGAGTACAGGTTTGTGCCACTAAGCCTGGCTGATTTTTGTATTTTTGGTAGAGACAGGGTTTCACCATCTTGGCCAGGCTGGTCTCAAACTCCTAATCTCAGGCAAACTGCCCACCTTGACCTGTCAAAGTGTTGGGATTGCAGGCAGGAGCCATCATGCCCAGCCTACATATTGTTTTTAAATTGCTTTAAAATCAATAAATATGAAAAAGAAAAAAAATACAATTATACATTTTTTATGTTTGTTGGTTGTTTGCATGTCTTTTTAAAAATTTCATCTAAAAATGGGAAACATGCAGAATGTGCAAGTTTGTTACATAGATATACATGTGCCATTGTAGTTTGTTGCATCTGTTGATCCATCCTCTAATTTCCCTCCCCTCACCCTTCATCTCCTAATAGACCATGACAGGTGTTGTTAGTCTCTCTGTGTCCATGTATTCTCACTGTTCAACTCCCACTTATGAGTGAAAACATGTGGTGTTTGGTTTTCTGTTCCTGTGTTAGTTTGCTGAGGATGATCTTCCAGATTCAGACATGTTCCTACAAAGGACATGATCTCATTATTTTTACAGCAGCATAGTATTCCATAGTGAATATGTACATTTTCTTTATCCAGTCTATCATTAATGGGTATTTGGGTTGGTTCCATGTCTTTCCTATTGTAAATAGTGCTGCAATAAACATACTTGTGCATGTGTCTTTATAGTGAAATGATTTATATTTATTTGTGTATGTACTCAGTAATGGATTGCTGAATCATATGATATTTCTGGCTCTGGATCCTTGAGGAATTGGCATACTGTCTTCCACAATGGTTGAACTAATTTGTATTCCCACCAACAGTGTAAAAGTGTTCCTCTTTCTCCACAGCCTCACCAACACTCTTGTTTCCTGACTTTTTAATAATGGCCATTCTGACTGGTGTGAGATGGTATCTCATTGTGGTTTTGATTTGCATTTCTCTGACAATCACTGATGTTGAACTTTTTCATGTTTGTTGGCCACATAAATGTCTTCTTTTGAGAAGTGTCTGTTCATATTCTTTGCCCATATTTTAATTGTGTTGTTTAGTTTCTTCTTAAAATTTTAAGTTCCTTGTAAATTTTAGATATTGGACTTTGTCAGGTAGGTAGATTGTAAAAATTTCCTCCCATTTTGAAGGTTGCATGTTCACTGCATGTTCACTACATATTCTTTTGCTGTGTTGAAGCTCCTTAGTTTTATTAGAGTCCATTTGTCAATTTTGGCTTTTGTTGAAATTGCTTTCGCATTTTTATCATGAAGTTTTTGCCTTTGCCTATGTCCTGAATGGTATTGCCTAGCTTTTCTTCTAGGGTTTTTATGGTTTTGGGTTTTACATTTATGTATTTAATTCATCTTGAGCTAATTTTTGTAAAA
Organism: Saimiri boliviensis; assembly: GCF_048565385.1. Classification (NCBI taxonomy): domain Eukaryota; kingdom Metazoa; phylum Chordata; class Mammalia; order Primates; family Cebidae; genus Saimiri; species Saimiri boliviensis. The sequence goes on along the minus strand of NC_133453.1, from coordinate 55,133,252 downwards.
GGTGTAGGAAGGGGTCTACTTTCAGTTTACCACATATGGGTAGCCAGTTATCCCAGTACTATTTACTGAATAGGAGATCCTTTCCCCACTGTTTGTTTTTGGTAGATTTGTTGAATATCAGATGGTTGTAGACATGTGGTTATTTCTGAGGTCTGCGTTTTCTGTTGGTCTATATGTCTGTTTTGGTACCAGTACCATGCTGTTTTGGTTACTGTAATCTTTTGGTATGGTTTGAAGTTAGGTGGTGTGCTGCCTCCAGCTATGTTCTTTTTGCTTAGAATTCTCTTGACTATACCAGGTCTTCTTTGATTCCATATGAAATTGAAAAGAGTTTTTTTTTTTTTTTTTTTTTTTTTTTTTTTTTTTAATTCTGTGAAGAATGTCAATGGTATTTTGATGAGAATAGCATCAAAACTATGAATTACTTTGGGCAGTACAGCCAGTTTTATGATATTAATTTTTCCTATCCATGAGGATAAATTGGTTTTCCATTTGTGTCCTTTCTTATTTCCCTGAGCACTGGTCTGTAGTTCTCTTTGAAGAGGTCCTTTACATTCCTTCTAAGGTGTATTCCTAGGTATTTTATTCTCTTTGTAACAATTTTGAATGGGAGGTCATTCATGATTTGGCTCTGTTTGTCTATTATCGATGTAAGGGAATGCTCGTGATTTTTTTACATATTGATTTTGTATCCTGGGACTGTTGAAGTTGCTTATCAGTTTAAGGAGTTTTTGGCCTGAGATGACAGGGTTTTCTAAATATAAAATCATGTTGTCTGCAAGAAGAGACAATTTGACTTTCTCTTTTCCTACTCTAATATACTTCGTGTCTTTCTCTTGCCTGATTGCCCTGGCCAGAACTTCCTATACTCTGTTGATTAGCAGTAGTGAGAGAGAGCATCCTTGTCTTGTGCCGGTTTTCAAAGGGAATGCTTCCAGCTTTTGCCCATACAATATGTTATTGGCTGTGAATTTGTCCTAAATAGCTCTTATTATTTTGACATATGTTCCATCAAAACCCAGTTTATTGAGAAATTTTAGCATAAAGTAATGTTGAATTTTATCAATGGCCTTTTCTTCTTCTACTGAGATAATCTTGTGGTTTCTGTCACTGGTTCTGTTTATGTGGTGGATTACATTTATTGATTCGTGTTTGTTTAACCAGCCTTCCAACTCAAGGATGAAGCTGACTTGATAGTGATTGATAAGCTTTTTGATGTGCTGCTGGATTCAGTTTGTCAGTAATTTATTGAGGATTCTTGCATAAATGTTCATCAGGGATATTGGCCTGAGATTTCTTTTTCTGTTGTGTCTCTTCCCAGTTTTGGTATCAGGATGATGTTGGCTTCATAAAATGCATTAGAGAGAATTCCCTCCTTTTCAGTTTTTGGAATAGTTTCAGAAGGAATGGTATGACCTCCTCTTTGTATTCTGGCTGAATTTATCTCTGAATCCCACCAGTTCTGGGCTTTTTTTGGGGGGTGGGGGTAGGTAGGCTATTAATTATTGCCTCAATTTCAGAACTTGTTATTGATCTATTCCGGGATGTGACTTCTTCCTGGTTTAGTCTTGGGACAGTGTATGCGTCGAGGAATATATCAATTTCTTCTAGATTTTCTAGTTTTTTTGTGTAGGAGTATTTAGTATTCTATAATAGCAATTTGTATTTCTTTGGGAGTCAGTAGTGATATACTTTTTATTTTTTTTGTTGTTGTGTCTATTTGATTCTTCTCTTTTTTCTTCTTTATTAGTCTAGCTAGTAGCGTATCTATTTTGTTATTTTTTTCAAAAAACCAGTTCTTGGGTTCATTAATTTTTTTGGAGGGTTTTCAGTGTTTTTGTCTCTATCCCCTTTGGTTCTTCTCTAATCTTAGTTATTTCTTGTCTTCTGCTAGCTTTTGGATTTGCCTCTCTAACTCTTTTCATTGTGATGTTAGGGTGTCAATTTGAAATATATTAAGCTTTTTGATGTGGAAATTTAGTGCTATAAATATTACCCCTAACACTGCTTTAGCTATGTCCAGAGATTCTGGTATGTTGTTTCTTTGTTCTCATTCTTCAAAAAAATTTTTGATTGTTTTGCCTTAATTTCATTATTTACCCAGGAGTCATTAGGGAGCAGGTTGTTCAATTTTCATGAAATTGTGTGGTTTTGAGTGTGTTTAGTAATCCTGAATTTTAATTTAATTGCAATGTGATCTGAGAGAGTGTTTTGATTTACTTGGCACTGAAAAGAATATATATTCTACTGATTCGGGGTAGAGAGTTCTGTAGATGTCTATGAGGTGCACTTGATCAAGAGTTGGGTTCAAGTCATGAATACCCTTTTTAATTTTCTGTCTCATTGTTCTGCCTAATACTGACAGTGGGAAGGTGAAGTCTCCTACTATTACAGTGTGAGAATCTAAGTATCCTTGTTGGTCTCTAAGAACTTGTTTTATGTATTTGGGTGCTTCTGTATTGGGTGCATGCATATTTAGAATAGTTAGCTCTTTTTATTGAAGTCTTCCTTTTACCATTATGAAATGCCATTCTTTGTCTTTTTTGATCTTTCTTGATTTAAAACCTGTTTTGTCAGAGACTGGTTTTGCAACCCTTGCTTTTTTTTTGTTGTTTTTTTGTTTTGTTTTGTTTTGTTTTGCTTTGCTTTTCATTTGCTTAGTAAATTTTCTCCATTCCTTTATTTTGAGCTTCTTTGGATGTGAGATGAGTCTCCTGAATCCAGTACATCAATGGATTGTGACTCCTTATCCAATTTGCCGATCTGCGTCTTTTAATTGGGGCATTTAGCCCATTTACCTTTAAAATTAGTATTGTTGGCCCAGCATGGTGGCTCATGCCTGTAATCCCAGCACTTTGGGAGGCCAGAGGGGGTAGATCATGAGGTCAGGAGATCAAAAGCATACTGGCTAACATGGCGAAACCCTATCTCTACTAAAAATACAAAAATTAGCTGGGCATGATGCCATGCACCTTTGGTCCGAGCTACTTGGAAGGCTGAGGCAGGAGAATTGCTTGAACCTGGGAGATGGAGGTTGGAGTGAGCCAAGATCTTGCCACTGCACTCCAGCTTTGGTGACAGAGCAGGATTCTGTCTCAAGAAAAAAAAAATAGTATTGTTATGTGTTAATTTGATCCTGTCACCATGCTGTTATTTGGTATAGTGTCATTGATCTTTATATTTTGGTGTGTTTTTGCAGCGGCTGGTACTGGCTTTCTCTTTCCATGTTTAGTGCTTCTTCCAGGAGCTTTTGCAGGGCAGGCTTGGTAATGATGAAATCCCTTAGCATTTGCTTGTCTGGAAAGTATTTTGTTTCTCTTTTGCTATGAAGCTCAATTTGGCTGGATATGAAATTCTGAGTCGAAATTATTTTCTTTAAGAATGTTGAATATTGGCCCCCAGTCTCTTCTAGCTTGTATAGTTTCTTCTGAGGGGTCTGCTCTTTGATGCACTTTTTTTTGTAGGTGACCTGACTTTTCTTTCTGGCCGCCCTTAACAGTTTTTCCTTTGTTTAAACCTTGGAGAATTATGTGTCTTGGTGTTGATTTTCTTGTGAAGTATCTTAATGGTGTTCTCTGTGTTTCCTGAATTTGCATGTTGGCCTGTCTTGCTGGACTGGGGAAGTTCTCCTGGATAATATCCCAAAATGTGTTTTCCAGTTTGCTTCCATTCTCCCTGTCTCCTTCTGGTACTCCAGTCAATCGTAGGTTTGGTCTTTTTATGAAGTTCCCCATTTTCTGGAGGTTTTGCTCCTCATTCCTTTTCATTCTTTTTATTCTCTAGTCTTGCTGCATGCCTTGTTTCAGCAAGGTGGTCCTTAAACTCTGATAAGCTTTATTCTGCTTGGCAATTTGGCTATTGATATTTGTGTATGCTTCAGGAAGTTCTTGTACTGGGTTTCTCAGCTTCAGCAGGTCATTTACGTTCCTCTCTAAAATAGTTACTCTAGATAGAAATTTTTCTACCTTTTTGTCAAGGTTCTTAGCTTATTTGCATTGGGTTAAAACATGCTCCTTTAGCTCAATGCAATTTTTCTACCTTTTTATCAAGGTTCTTAGCTTATTTGCATTGGGTTAAAACATGCTCCTTTAGCTCAATGTAGTTTTTAATTATCCATCTTCTGAAGCCTACTTCTTTCAATTCGTCCATCTGATCCTTCATCCAGTTCTGTGTCCTTAATGGAGAAACTTCGCAATTATTTGAAAAATAAGAAGCACTCTGGTATTTTGGGTTTTCAGCATTTTTTCATTGATTCTTTCTTATCTTTGTGAGTTTGTCTAGTTTTGGCCTCTGAGATTGCTGACCCTTGGATGGGGTTTTTATGGGGGCTTTGTTGTTGTTCATGATGATGCTGGTGTTGTTGCTGTCTGCTTGTTTGTTTTTCTTTCAATGATCAGATTCCTCTTCTATAGTGCTGCTGCAGTTTGTTGGAGGTTCACTTTAGGCCCTATTCATCTGACTCACTTCTGCACCTGGAGATGTCACTCAAAGAGGCTGGAGAACAGCAAACATGGGTGCCTGCTTCTTCTTCTGGAACCTCTGACCTCAAGGGTCACCAATCTAATATCAGTAGAATTGTTTCTGTATAGGGTGTCTGACAACCCCTGTTGGAAAGTCACATTCAGTTGGGTGACATTGGGAACAGGACCCATTTAATGAAGCACTTTGTCCCTTAGTGGAGGGAGTGTGCCTTGCTCAGGGGAATCTACTTGTCTGGGCTGTCCAGATTGCTGGGAACTACCGGGAGAAAAGGCTAAGTATGGTAGTCTGCAGAGACTGTGGCCTCCCCTCCCCTTAATGGCTCAAGTCCAGGAAGATCTAGGTTCTGATCCTGAGCCTCTGGCTGGAGTTATTGGAGTTCCTGCAGAGAATCCCTGCCCAATGAAGAAAAAGATGCATCAGAGTGCCTGAAGAAGCACTCTCACCACAGACTGCCACAGCCTGTGTGTTGTGGCTGTGGAGGACAAGTCTTGGGACCAAGCCCTCCATCCTCCCTGGCTCCAGCAGGGGAAAAGCACAGCCTGGAGCTATAGAGATGGATGCCCCACTTCCCCACCCAGGAGCTTAGCATGTTAAGGAGTTGTGAATCTCAGTGCTGGCTGCTGCCCCTCCGTCAAGGAGCTCAAATGGCTTAGACAGCAGGCAGCTGCAGCCTAGGTGCTTTTTGCCCCTCTCACTGGGAGTGAAGTAGGCCTAAGCAGATCCCGCTGAAAGACTGTTGAGTCTGTATGTTTCAGGGTTGGGATACAAAGCCCACGTGGTGTGCATTCACGAATGGGAACTTTTGATCTATGGGTTGCACAGTTCCATGGAAAAAGCATGGTTTTCCTGGCTGAGTAGAATGCTCACTCACCACCTCCTTTGGCTCTGAGTAGGGAGATTCCCTGTCCCGTGTGGTTCTCAGGTGAGCCGCTACACTACACTATTCTTTCTTCTCTCCGTGGGTCACACCAGCCTCCTAGTCAGTTCTGATGTGAGAACCTGGATACCTTGATTTTGCTGGTGAAGGCTTCACATGTTTATTATATATTTTTTCAATGGGAGCCTCCCAAAAACTGCTGTTTCTACTTCACAATTAAATAACTTTTAATAATTAACTACATAATCACTTCTACAAGCACTGCAGTTAGCAACACTAATATTTGCTTGGGCTGAGGTGGGAAGATAGCACAGTCTAAGTGGCTTAAACATAGAAATTTATTTTCTGTTCTGGAGTTTAAAAATATGTTTTCTACTCTGGAAATTAGAAGTCTAAGATGAAGGTGTTAGCGAAGTTGGTTTCTTTTAAGGACCAAAAGACAAAGAGAACTGTTCTGAGTCCCTCTCCCTAGCTTTTCTCTGTATCTTTTCATTGCCTTCCTTCTGTATATGTCTGTGTCCAAATTTTCTCTTTTTAGTAAGGATAACAGTTATATTTTATTAGGATTCACTTTAATGACCTAACTTTAATTTTATTACCAGTTCAAAGACCCTATTTCCAAATATCACTACATTCTGAGGTCAGGACTTCAACATATACATTTTTGGAGGGCATATTTCAGCTCATAACAAGTGCTCTGTATGTTCATGTGTAATCACATTAGTGTCTGATGCTACTTCCTTTATGCCTCAAAACATTGTTTATATTTATTTTTTGTTTTGTAAATTGGATCTGCTTTGCAATAAAGTATCTTAGAAATTGTTGATAATGAGAATTTGTGTTTTTATTCTAAATGGAGAAGATTATTTTCTTGTATATAAGGTTCTTGGTGGACAATCCACTGGCCCTAAATCCTTTAAACACATTATTCCACTGCTTTCTGGTATTCATTCTTTGTTTTGAGAAGTCATTCCTTAATCTTATACATAATAATCTCATACATTATCCCTTATATGTGATTACTTATTTTTCTCTTGTTCTTTTCAAGATTTCATCTTTGTCTTTCAACATTTTGATGATGATATGATGAGGCATGGGTCTCTTTATATACACGAACCTGAAGTTAATGAGCTTCCTGCATGTCTAGAAAAAATGATTTTAATAAAATTTTAGGAAGTTTAAGGCATTATTTCCTCGGAAATATTTTCTTCTCAATTGCTCTCCTCCTTCTTACACTCTTGTTACTTGTATGTTGGTTTACTTAGCTACAGTATATTTCTTAGATGCTCTGTTCATTTCTGTTTTTTAAGTTTTTTTCTCTTCTGTTTTGTTTTTCAATTTGTCACTCTAAGTCTATCTTCGTGTTCACTTATTCTCTCCCCTGACAGCCTAAATCTGTTGTTGAGTTACTCTCATAAATTCTCATTTTTGTTGGTATAAAAACTTCAACTCTAGAACTTCAATTTGGTTCTTAGAATTTCTATCTCTTTATAAGTATTCTCTATTAGATAAGTCAGTGTCATCATACCTTTCTTAAATTAATTCTTTTTAATTTCTTTTGTTTTTTGGTTTGAAACAGGATTTCACTCCTGTTGCCCAGGCTGAGTGCAACGGGATGATTATGGCTCACTGTAGACTCAACTTCCCAGGCTCCAATAATCCTCCCACCTCAGCCACTTGAGTACCCAGAATTACAAGTGCATGCCACCATGCCTGGCCAATTTCTTGTACTTTTAGTATATATTAGGTTTCATCAAGGTGCACAGGCTGCTCTTGAACTTCTATGATCAAGTGATTGTCCCATTTTGGTCTTCCAGATGCTGGGGGTTACAGGCATGAACAATGCCTAGCCCCCTTCTTAAGTTCTTTAAGCATGGTGATATTTCTTTCTTTGAACATTGTTATAATAGCTACTTTAACAACTTTGTCTACTAAGTCGAACATCTGGGACTCCCTGAAGATAGTTTCTATTAGTGTCTTTTATTCCGAAAAAAAAAAAATTACTTTTTCTTTTTATTTTCTAAATATCTCATAATTTTTCATTGATAAGTGGACATTTTAGATAATATATTAAATCAACTCTAAATACTGATTCAACTTACATTTTTAGGGCTTGTTATTTATTTAGTGACTGCTGGACTATTTATTTGTGAAATTTATTTCCTCCCACAGTATGCCTCCTTTGATGTTCCCTAGAGAGTTCAGTCTTGGCCTTGCACACAATTTCTCTGACCATCAGAGTAGTATTGATTTTATTTTGGATCTCTTTAAATTGTTTTTTTCCCTGATCTCCCTGTTAAGCTTCTTGCTGGTCAGTCTCTATTGTTTCACATTCAGCTGGTAATCTCCACTAATAGCGAGCAGATGCTGTATTGTTTTTGGCCACACTGTGAAGCATAAATTTATCCATAGTCTGAATCCAGTAAAATGTGGGCAACTTTGCACAGCCAGGGTGTTTCCACATTTTGAGTTAGACCCCAAAAAGTTTCTTTTAAACTTTCCCTTTCCCTAGTATTTTCTGTTTTAAATTTCTATGTGGTCTATCATTTTCTTGGTATTTGTATCAAAGAGCTATGATTCACTTCTTAGTTTCCCTTAGCAATGAACTTGCCCATTCTCTGTTCCAAATAAAGACAGTCTTAGTGTATTACTGTACTGTAGCTGAGGTTGAGGACAGCAGCCTACCTCTCCTCAGTGACATTCTTGCTCTCTAAGCAGGGTATTGGCCAAAAATATAGTAGTTTCTGATCTTATTGGCTTGCCCCTCCCAATGTGAAACCTCTACCTCATGAGCAACATGTAGTAGAGACAATTGGGGCTCAGCATTTTCAGCCTGCTGTACTTGGTGTAGAACTTTTGCCCTGTGAGTGGAGTAAGAAAACCAAAGACTTTTGGGCCACATCTACTTGAAATAGAGCTTCTACATCTCAGAATTGAGGCTAAGAGATGTCAGCAACATGCCTCTACCAGTGTGAAACTGAAGCCCTCAATTGAAAATATAACCTTAACTAGTAATGAGTGAGGGAAGAGTGCCTGGTCTTTAGGTCACACCTGCCTAGTGAAGCAACAATGAGCTGGGAAAGGGAACAGAAAATTGAAGTGGATTGTGGCTTAAATGCCACAGACTCTCACTCTTTTTTACTGAAATTAAATATGTATTCTTGAATGCATATTTCTCTATTTGCTGTTTGTTCTTAGAAAAATGGCAGCAAACTACAGCTGTTTTTGTAGTTTTCACCAGTCAAGATTGTTTTCACCGAGACAGTGTCCACTGAGCTCTTCTCCCAACCTTTTGAGTGGTACTCTGCACTAAGTATTGAGGTTTCCAAAACGCGGTGTCCATTCTCAATTGTAACATTGTTATATAAGGGAAAATGATTGACAAGACATCTATAGTAGAAAAATGTCCATCAGTTATAAATTTGAAATGTAAATTGAGCATATAAAGGATGAATACGTGTAAGTAATCGGAAAGAATTAATGTGTAATCATACATTAGCAGTGCTGAATTTCAAAGTCAGTTTCAAAGGAGACGTTCTATATGTAATAGTGAAAAGTAACAGTGTTGTGTTTAGAATTGCGATGGCATAGCTATCTCCATAAATATGTCTATTTAAAGCTATAGCATATCTGAGCAGAGGCAGGACAAAATGATTGATAAAAGCAAAGTAATTATCAATGAAGCTGTAAGAGGGATATGTAAGAGTGAAAAGTAGGAAATGCAGAAGGAACATCTGTCTCTGTCTCTGTCTCTCTCTCCCTCTCTCTCTCACTACACACACACACACACACACACACACACATACATGTGTGTATAAATGCTAGTTTGAATATTTTATGTGTATGTATGAATGTATGTGTAAAACCTATATATAGAAATAGAATTGCTCCATTAAATATATGAATATTTGAATTTTGTGAGCTATTGACAAATAGCTTAAAAAGAAGTTAACTTTATTCTTACGAGTGTGAAAAGAAGTTATTGGATTTAAGGATATCAGTCATTTTGATTAAAGCATGTGACTTAATACAGCTTTCTCACAATTCAGCATGTTTTTGATGTACTTATTTTGTCTATTTACACTATAATCACAAAGACAACTGTGACATTTATTTTCAATATACATTCAGAAATAAAGAACAATCTATTGTTTTCCAGTTGTTGCATTTGTCATTAAATTTTAGGAATTTCATTTACTTTGAATGCATTAAATATATACATTGACTTACATTTTAAGAACAGTTCTGACTTCAGAATGTTTTGAAATGATGTAGTTATTCAGAGTGAGTCAATATCAAACATGAAATAACTGTGAAGAATAAGTACATGTATGGTGAATTAGATAAATTAGCATCAAATGAACAGTATTATATCTGCTTTACTTTCCTGCACAACATTTTAAGGTTGATATTTTGGGAAATAATCTCAATCCATTAATCTTTTGGAATATATTCTGCTACTGCTAAGAGAACAGATGAATCGTTTTTCTATGCCAGAATTAAATTCTAAAAATAAAGTATAGATGAACACATTAAAAGTCATTGAGTGGGAGAAAGCTGATATCTGTACCACTGTGTGATAACTTGTACTCTCCTTCTGTTTCTCAGAATAAGTTAAAAGTGAAATTATAATTGATAAATATGTGAGTACTTGGGATTCCTTTAATATGATAAAATTTCATAATTTTATGCCATTTTTAAAAGACAGGGAGAGAGCAGAATAAAGGAAGTAGAGAATTTACCTAAAAAATAGTATGTTCTAATAAAATTTAGTACAAAATATATAGAAAAAATATTGAGAATATAAAGTAAATCATTTTGAAAAGATCAATTTTGGGGAGTATGTACACAAATGAATGAAACATGCCATTTACAAGTTTTATAAAGAACCTTAGTTCATGCTGTTCCATTCTCTATTAGTGATTTATGTTAGTAATTTTATTCTAGTAAGATAATTTGACTTAATGGTTTAAAAATGACTTATTTCCTTACAGTTCTGGCCCTATACAGAGGCAAATTATTTGGCTATGAACATACACAATGGTTTTCATGATGGAAAACATGCCCCCTTCTGCCAGTGGGCTCCCCTCCTCACCATCTGCCAGAGAACTTTGATAACAGCATAATGTTGAAAAGGTCCAAGGGAAGATTGACAAGAATTATTTGATCATGTCATGTATTACCAGCCCATACAGATGTATGATTAAATTAATGTATGGATTATATAAGACCTTCTTATGTAATTTGTTTAGTCATTATGACTGAATTTTTTCCTCTTGTACTTTATTAAAATATCTTTATGCTTTGTAAAAGGTTTCTGTTATCTCTATCTGATCTATTTTTAAGTAGGTATTTTCTATGCAGGGGACTACCACCTCATTTTTTAAAAATTCTAACCCAGTAAATATTTCTGAAACTGGATTCTCTTTTCCAATCTTCTACTTAATATTTCTACATTGATATTTCACTGTTATAAGAAGCTCAAGTCCTAATTAGTTATATACAGGTGGTTTTCCTAGGGAGAAAGGCGTACATTTCCCACAGACTAGAATTAGTCAGGGGCAAGAGGGCACACAAGTGGCTCTTATTTTTTTTAGCATTGATTCAATTTTATTTCAATTTTATTAGTATTAGATTTAAGTATTTTTGAAACATTTGCTTCCTTTCTCAGAATGCAAAACTCTAGAAAATAAACTTCCCCCTGATACTTTGCACTATGTCTTACACAAAATAAGGAGACAAAATTTATTGTTCACTCATTCTGTATGCATTCTGTTGTCAACCTGCCTTGTTTCATTTGCTCAGTTTTAGAAGAGATGTTTTCATGTTTTGCCTCTCAAAAATCACAGTATAAGAAGGAAACAAAGATGTTGACTCACAATCACTAGAGAGGGTGGTCCATGCCATTGTATCATGTGCTTTTCACATTCTATACTCTATGGAGAACTCTGGTTTCTCCTCTCATGCCTGCTGGAATTTAACATCTTGTGTGGTTCAAGGATGTGGGAACTCCATTGTACCAGCAAATTTAGAAAGCGAAATATTTATTCAAGATATATCAAGGGATCAAGATATATTACTTTGGTTTAAAGAGCTCTGTTTTTATTTTTGCTGATTTTCATCTTTGGATACATTATTTCTTCTATAACATGTTTGACGTATCTAATACAGTTAGAAAAATTGGGATCTCTTTCACTTCAAAAGATTATATTAATAATCTCAGGCTACCATAACAAGATGCAACAGACATGTTGGCTTCATTAAACACAAGACATTTATTTTCTCACAGTTATAGGAACTGAAAGTCCAAGATCAAAATACTTTAGGGTTGGTTTTTCATGAAGCGCTTTCCTGGCTTCTTGCCGTGACCTCAGATGGCCTTTCTTCTGCCCTTCCACAACTGAGAGCAATCTGGTTTCTCTTCCTCTCCTTATCAACAACACAAGTTTTAGCAGATTAGGGACCTACTTTTGTGAAATCATTTAACCTTAATTACTTCTATAAGGGCCCTATCTCCAGATATACTGGAATTGGTGGTTAGGGTTTCAATGTATAAAATTTAGGGAAACACAAGTAAGTCCATAACAAAAAAATATGTATAAAACTCAGCAGTAATGCTTGGGTGATTCAGTTTCTCCCCATCTTCATCAGCATTTGGTGCCATCACTATGTTTTTCTATTTTTGAAAACAGTGTTTTTATGAGGAACAGAATACTAAAATTTTACAATTTTAATTATTATTTTTATTTTGCTTTTAAGTAAAAATAATAATTGTATATATTTATGAGGCACAATGTGATGTTTTGATAAATATATATATTGTGGAATGGTCAGATCAGGGTAATTAGCATATCCATCATCTCAGCTATGTATCACTTCTTTATGGTTAACATTAAAAATCCTATCTTTTAGCTATTTTAAACATTATACAATTTAAATTATTGTTTAAATACTTAAATATAAATATTTAAACAATATACAATACATTATTATTAACTATAGTCAGCTTACTGGGAAATAAAACTTATTCCTCCTAACTGTAACTTTTTTCTGATTTACCAGAGTCTTCTCTTTCCCTGTCTACCTCTTCTGGCTCCAGCCTCTGGTAACAACCATTCTACTCTAAACTTCTATGAGTTTTATTTTTTTAGTTTCCACATATAAGTTACATTATGCAGTATTTGTCTCTCTGCTTGGCTTATTTTACTCAGCCTGCTGTCCCTACGTTCATCTATGTTGTCACAAAAAGTAGAATTTCCTGTTGTCTATTTTTTTCTTTTTAAGAATGGATAGTATTCTATTTTGTATGTACTGTATGCCATAATTTTTATTCCACTTTTCTGTTGATAGACACTCAAGTTGTTTTCATATTCCGGTCATTGTAAATAATGCTATAATGAACAGGGGTGTTCAGACACATTTCAGCATACTGATTTCAATTCCTTTGGGCATATACTCAATAGTGGGGTTGCTGGATTATATGGTAATTCTGTTTTTAGGTTTTTGAGGAACTTCCACAGTGTTTTTCAAAATAGTTGTATGAATTTGCAATACTACCAGTTATGTTTAAGAATGCCTTTTACTACATATTCTTGCCAACACTTGTTGCCTTTTATCTTTTTGATAATAGTCAATCTAACAGGTGTGAAGTAATATCTAATTGTGGATTTAATTTACATTTCTCTGAAGACTACGGGCATTGAATATTTTTTATATATCTGTTGTCTAGATATATATGTAGCTGGAAACTGTAAGACACTAATTAAAGAAATTGAGGTAACAAAAATAAATGTAAAGATGTCTCATGTTTATAGATTAGAACAATGGAATTTTTGAAGTTCATACTACCCAGAGCAATCAACAAATTTAATACAATCTTTTATCAAAATTCCAATGTCATTCTTTATAGAAATAGAAGTCACCAAAAAACCCTAAAACCCAAAGCAAATTAGAGAAAATGAAATATTTGGTGATTCCAAATTGGATGGAAACACAGGTTACCAACACAACAGATCCATAAGGATAAATATTTCAAAGATTAGTTATGATTATCCATATTGGCTTTGAGAATATTATTAAAACAAATCTCATTTTTTAAAATAAAATAACTAAAACTTGGGAGACAGAAAATGGTGATTTTTCAATAGGAATATTAATTGTAGTCATATATGCATGGTGAAAAAAAATTAAATACCCTAGAAATACCAATAGAAGCAAACTGGTATAACAGGAAAAAGTAAGTCCAGAGTAGTATACAAAGTCAGATTCTAGGATTTATTAAAGTGGTTGAACATTTACATTTCAGAATGCTACTGTGCTTTTTTGTTGCACTGCAAGGATTTAAAAGGACAAAGATTTAATACAGTTGATTTGGTAAAGAACTGTGAAATTCCTTTCTATAGATCACTTAGTCAAACTATCTGAATAGGTCATTTTTAAAGGAAGTTTTGTCTAAATGAGGGAGTGTCAGAATTTGGGAATGAGATAATCCATATTAAGTAATTAAAAATCAGTATTTCTTTAATTATATTTTCTTTTCACATGATGTAGATAGGACAGCTACTTTTTACTTTATTGGGTGATTTTGACTAAAATTATTCTAGTTTTGGGCCGGGCGCGGTGGCTCACGCCTGTAATCCCAGCACTTTGGGAGGCCGAGGTGGGTGGATCATGAGGTCAAGAGATCGAGACCATCCTGGTCAACATGGTGAAACCCGGTCTCTACTTAAAATACAAAAAATTAGCTGGGCATGGTGGCATGTGTCTTTAATCCCAACTACTAAGGAGGTTGAGGCAGGAGAATTGCCTGAACCCAGGAGGCAGAGGTTGCCGTGAGCCGAGATGGTGCCATTGCACTCCAGCCTGGGTAACAAGAGCAAAACTCCGTCTTTAAAAAAAAAAAAAAAAAAAAAAAAAAAAATTCTAGTTTTTACTCTTTTAAATGCATCTAATGAGGAAATAAAGGAACTTATAAAAACAGAAAGTATAAAAATAGCATTTTCTGTATTGTATATTTTGGGTTATATCTATCACTTATTTGCCTATACACAGCTATTTTTAGCAAAGTATAACGAGGAAATAGAAACCATTTTCAGATATTTGTAATTAGATAATAGAGGAAACGTAAGTTGTTTAAACCAATGTAGATGTTATTTAAATTTTAACTCAAAATGAGATAGAATCCTCAAAGTCACGTACCTTCATGCTTCAATTACTTCCCTATGTCTAGTTAGTTCTTCATACCCTTAGGGCACTACAAACCAAAAATCAGGCACAAAACAAATGAATAACTAAAAATTATATTTCACCAAGGAGAATCAATAAAACAGAAAGTTTGGATGTGTTGTGTTCTACAAAGCTAAAGTAACTGTAAATCATTTGAACTGGACGTTTATTCCTTGATCGCTTCCTCTCATGCATGAAAAAATTATTTATGTAGGATCTAGATTCCCCACAGGCAAGACGGCATCACAGAGTGAAGGGTCAATATGCAAAGTGTCTCAGAATTGTTTGGCACATCTCTCAAGCCTTCTGCATTTTGTCCTCACACAGTTTCTTTTCAAACATCTGATCTATTCCTTTATGGAGTAGGGGAATCTTCTGATTAATATGCACTGGGGCACCACATGGTTACCCATCTGTGTGGGTCAGTTTCGAATCACTGATCAGAGCTGAAATTGAGTTGAAATTTAGCCAAACAGCCAGCAACAATGACCTTCAAACCTATCGTGGCTGGCTGATGGGCAGCTCTAGAGAATTTAATTCGCTTTAGAGCTTGTATCTCACATTTATGTCTGGTGCTTAAAATGAATTTATTTCTCGTACTTATTGATCTTTGCTTTTCAGATATTTAAGTTTTGGAAAGTCTGCTTTCAGATATCCAAGAGCAAATTTAGCTAAATACCATTCCCTGAAAAATAGTAACTTCAAGAAATCAATCAATAAATTAAATAATGTATACGTTTATACAATTTTTGGTTAGAGAAATATTTTTTTTATCTCTTTTTCAGGCAAAATAAATTAATCAATCTCTTTCTTTAATACCAGCCAGCATATTCCAATTATAATAGCTGAGTACTTTCTATTATTCAGACAGACAAAAACAAATAAAGAAAATTAATTCACTTAAGAACTGGGATAAATAACCTTTCAAAAATGAAATAAATTTAGCAAAGTATATATATTTTGAAAGGAATCTAAGAGTAAACTTTTCATATCTGTTTATTTGCTTTCTAATCATCTATATTTGAGAAATATAACTATAAAATATTTAAAGACATAATAAAGTTAATTGTCCTCACATTACTGTAAAGAACATTTTCATTTTTTTAATTGAGAAAAATATTTCCATGTCCCTAAGTATCCCAAGTACAAACTTTTATTAAGTATCAGATTATCTGCATAAGAGAGGAGACACTTCTAATACTTCCTTATATAGAATGGTCATCAGAATCATCAGTAACCTCTTCATTCCTTACCTCATGTTCTTTGCCTCAACTGACTGATATCTAGGATGTGTTGCTCTCTGCCAAGAGGTTAAAGAACAATAGCAAAAACATGGTTTTCTCACCAGGTATTCTCATTCCATAACATGCAATGAAGAAATAGCTTTCCTTCTAGAAGATGCTATTTTTATTGTCTAGATGTTAAAGGGAAAAAATTGTTCAATTATACTTGTTAAAGCATGGTGAGAAATATTTTATTGAGGACCATTGTAACAGATATAGGAACCTCTGCAATGTAGGATTGCATTGTAGGGGTCTTGCAGTGTAGGATACTGGACTCAACTCCAAATACACTGAGCAAGCGGAAATTTTTAGCCATGAAGGAGGGTGGGGATCAGTAGGTACAAAATTCTAAGAGGAAATTTCAGCAGTAAGTGGGCCTCTGGTTAAACTGATTTAACAGGATTCTTGCTGAAGGCAAGCCAGGGTGATCAAGCATCTCCTGGTAAATGAGGAAGCTGATCACATATTTAGGAAAATGAAATATGCATGATAAGTGGTTCTGGCTAAAGTGACTTTGCAGGGTTCTTTGCTAAAAATGGATTTTACAAGGAAGTGTACGGATAGGCTTCCGAGAAGGTCCAGAAGCCTGACCTGAGTTTGACCAAGCAAAGAATCTTTGTCATAAGCCAAATAGAGAACAAAGAGAAGCCAATTATGATATCACTTATAAAGCTTATACTGCATTGGAGCATATATAATGTCCACTCACATTCCATTAGTTAAATAATCAAGCTCATCATTTAGTAGAGTGGGGAAGGATAATCTTCATACAAGGGGCATGGTAATGGATTGGGAAACAAATAGTTGGGGTCAAATGTGATATACCATAAACATTTAACTTGATTACATGTGTTTGCTTCACTCTTATAAACTAAGCAAAATCCAAATGAAAACTTAAATTATATCAATTAAATTATTATTTTTTTAAATTTCTAGAGGTGAAATGTGTTAATATTTTTGCACATCTACTGTTAATATTTTTGCACATCTACTGTAAATTCTTATCTAAGAATTTACAAACTTTCTCTGTACATACATGAATACCTACATTTGATTTGTTTATTGTTTTTTAATTCTAAAAAAACCTTATCGAAGTATAATCATGCCAAATCCTGATGTAAGTCCCCTTCTCTCGCCTGGAAGACTGCCCCAGCCTCCTAGCTGGTCCCTTCATTTCTACTTTTTATCTCAGGGTTGTCAACAAACTCACCAAGATGATCCTGTCAGAATTAATCAGAGCATGCCATTCTTCTAATCAAAGCTCTCCAATTGTTGCTGTCCATTTAATGATATTTACATTTTAATGTAAAATACGTGTAATTTATAGCTGTGTACTGTTGAAAAAAATTTATTTTTAAAATTTTTTAATAAGCTGTTTTATGATCAAACTAACTTGTCAGGATATAGTTTCACACATAATTTTATTTTCATTATTTTGTATGAGCTTTCACTTTACAATTACGCCATCTTTCAACTCTTGTAAGTCTTGGAAGCTCTAGACACTCTGATGCCCATCTCTATACTGATTTTGACTCTTGTTATTTCTGTATTCCCCTCACTCTAGTGCAGCCACATTCCTTTCTCACCTTTCACATAGTTAGGCGTGCAAATACTTCAGGGTTTTTGTACTGCGTAGTTCCTCTAGCAGCAAAACACTCTTCTTTAGAGATCTGTAGGATTTATTCAATTGTCTTCTTCAAGTATTTTCTCAAATACCAAATTCTCAGTAAAATCTACCCTGGTCACCCCATTTAAATTACAACCAATTCTACTTCTATCTTCATTCCTATACACATTGCAGGTTTTATTGTATTTTTATAACACTTGTTACCTTATTACATGTATATTGCTTATTTTTCCCCATGAAAATGTAAACTACACAAATGCAAAGGCCTTTGTCCTTGATATTTAGTATTTGGCACCTTGTAAGAACACAATAAATACTTGTGAGATGATTGCAATTTTTTGAAATTTGTTTTTAACATACCAAAATTTATTAATTTTTAAATGTCAGTAAATAAACACAAACTATATTTTATATAGGCACTATTACATGAAATTGGTGTAAAATAATTTATTATCCATTATGTTAATAATATTTGGTTGTTTTTCTATTTTAATTGTAGAAACTGGACTACAATTAAAATCTTTGTACATCATTCCCTGTATATATCTGTATTTGTGTAATACATATCTAAGAGATGAATTTCTGAGTTAATATTTGTATATATTTTGTATTTTTACAGATAACTTCTAAAAATTTTATATTTATTTCCAATTTAACATTGTAAAGAGGGCAATATTTCTCTTTATCCATATCAAACTTGGCTACTTCAATTTTTTATATTATTCTATTAGATAGATATAATATTTTCCTCCTGTATACTTAGTATCTCTTTACTTAAAATACAAGTACAATGGAATCATTTTTACATGCAACTTGAACATTTTTGTGTTTTTTTCTTTGAACTCCGTTTATATCCTTTGCTTTCATCATGGCCACTGTGAACCACTTACTGAACACCTTTGCCCAACAAAGAAAGTGTGTCCCCAGATGGACATGCCCCCATGCCAGCAAGTCTTGATGAGCACAATGTAGACTGGATTTCAGTTCCTTTCTGCCAGTTAACAAACTCCTTTGTACAAGGCACAAGCTATGCATATTTATGTAATAATCTTTATTCATATTTTGCATAGCTTCTTTATATTTTAGCTATAAATACTCCTTTATGATATGATATATAATATGCATATATGTATATACATTTATATAGCAGTTATTTTTTCATTTTGTTGCTTTTATTTTTGTGTTCTGGTCTTATGTATTAAAACTTTAATATCTAAGGTGAAATGTTTTATATTGTCCTCTCTAATATATTCACTAGCTGGAAAAATTTATACATACTTGCACTTTACAAGTATTTATTACTCATATTGCCATTAAAGGTTACTTTCTAACCACTGCTTTAAAATAACTTCATTACAGCCGGGCGGGTGGCTCAAGCCTGTAATCCCAGCACTTTGGGAGGCCGAGGCGGGTGGATCACGAGGTCAAGAGATCAAGACCATCCTGGTCAACAAGGTGAAACTCCGTCTCTACTAAAAATACAAAAATTAGCTGGGCATGGTTGTGCGTGCCTGTAATCCCAGCTACTCAGGAGGCTGAGGCAGGAGAATTGCCTGAACCCAGGAGGCAGAGGTTGCGGTGAGCCGAGGTTGCGCCATTGCACTCCAGCCTGGGTAACAAGAGTGAAACTCTGTCTCAAAAAAATAAAAAAATAATAATAATAACTTCATTACATATTGTTATTATATATCTGGGTATTTTTGTGATATTGTATTATTATTTGTTCTATTCTGAAATTATTTTCTTCTGGCAACTTATACCTCCATTATCAGATTTAGGGAGAACAGTAATCTTTAAAATGTTGAGTCTTTCTTTAACATGGCATTTCTTTCTTTTTTTTTCTCAAAAAAAATTTTTTTTTAAATTCCATTTTAGGTTTTGGGGTACATGTGAAGAACATGCAAGATTGTTGCATAGGTACACACATGGCAGTGTGGTTTGCTGCCTTCCGTCCCCTCACCTGTATCTGTCATTTCTCCCCATGCTATCTCTTCCCACCTCCCCACCCCCCCGTCCCTCCCCCATTTCCCCCCAACGGACCCCAGTGTGTAGTGCTCCCCTCCCTGTGTCCATGTGTTCTCATTGTTCAACACCTTCCTATGAGTGAGAACATGCAGTGTTTGATTTTCTGCTCTTGTGTCAGTTTGCTGAGAATGATGGTTTCCAGGTTCATCCATGGCATTTCTACGAATATTTTTAGAGCTTATTTTTATTCTTCATTAAACTATTATCATTTTCTCCATAGAGATTTTGCACATATCTTGGTGAATTTATTCCTAAGTTTTGCTATCTGTGAATAAAGCATTGACTCATGAGATATTCTATCTCATTGTTTTCATTAATTTGAGAATTTTTAATTTTTGTATTGTTTATGAATTATAGTGATTGCAATAGTGGTTTAGTTGACTTTTTCCTGTCACAAGTTCTCAGTCTGAACATCTGTTTGTTAAAATAACATGCCACATGCTGTATCAACACTTGAGTTTTTCTTTTTTGAAGAAGCAAATAAAGAGAGCTGCCAAGTCATGATGAGGTTATGATCTAAGTGAACCCACTAGTATACAGTTCTCAGTAAGAGTATCCACCATCATGTTGCACACCCAGACCATGATAATGAGCAGCCCTGAGGCAACACATGAGAGTTAAGAGAAAATGGCAATTTGGTATTACTATTTATGTAAGCCTTTATATACTGCAACAAGAAAGTAAGCCTTAAGAAAAAGGTGTCTTGATGGGGATAGCGTTGAATCTATAAATTACTTTGGGCAGTATGGCCATTTTCACGATATTGATTCTTCCTAACCATGAACATGGAATGTTTCTCCATCTGTTTGTGTCCTCTCTTATTTCATTGAGCAGTGGCTTGTAGTGCTCCTTGAAGAGGTCCTTTACGTTCCTCAAGGACCTAGGAACAGAAATTCCGTTTGACTCAGCAAGCCTATTATTGGGTATATATCCAAAGCATTATAAATTGTTCTACTATAAGGACACATGCACACGAATGTTCATTGCAGCACTGCTTACAATAGCAAAGACCTAGAACCAACCCAAATGCCCATCGATGATAGACTGGACAGAAAAAATATGTCACATATACACCATGGAATATCATGTAGCCATCAAAAATGATGAGTTTGTGTCCTTTGTAGGGACATGGATGAACCTGGAAACCATCATTTTCAGCAAACTGACACAAGAGCAGAAAATCAAACACCACATATTCTCACTCACAGGCAGGTGTTGAACAATGAGAACACATGGACATAGGGAGGGGAGCATCACACATTGAGGTCTGTTGGGGGAAAATAGGGAAGGACTAGTGTGGGGTGGGGAGTTGGGGAGAGATAGCACAGGGAGAAATGCCAGATATAGGTGAAGGGGAGGAAGGCAGCAAATCACGCTGCCATGTGTGTACCTATGCAACAATCTTGCATGTTCTTCACATGTATCCCAAAACCTAAAATGCAATTAAAACAAAACAAAAGAAAAAACAAAAAAAAGAAAAAGGTGTTCAGAATCTAATGTTTAGAATCATCAATTTGATCAACTAACAATTGCTAAATAATATAATACAGAAAAAAACCTTTCAACTTACATTTAATTCCTTCTTACTCTAGTGCCAGGTGAAATTCACATTCTTTAAATCATCCACGACATTTTGTGTACTCTAACACAAAATACTATAACTCTATTTAGCTGAATAAACAGACTCTGAAACAAATACATCCAATTAAAATTAAGTTGTATCTGGAATTGAAAAATACCTACTACATCACAAAGTTTACTATTATTTCACTCATTTTCCTCCCATTTACTGGAACTTATCACTGGAAATTCTGTGTCAAAATTTCTCTTTATTATCCCAGATGTCTAGATTTTTACTGCGTAAGCTGTTTTTCCCTGAAATACATAAATATAATTGGTTATATTTGGCATGCTTTTCCTATTTATTTTCCCAAATCTTCCTTTATCAACATAATGTTCTAAGTTATTTAGGTAAATAAGAAAATTAGTTACATTAATTTGAGTGAAAATATCTTTCTCTGAAATTGACTACCCCTTCTTTTTATTCCTTGTCTTCTCCAACCAACACAAGCATGTGAGAAAATGAATTTTTTTTCTTCTTTGGTGTTTCATTTTACATCCTTTGTTTCAGTACCATGCCTCCATAGGGAATATTATTCTGTTTCTGAGTTACCCTGGGCCACCTGTGTTTAAAAGATGGGAACATGTATGATACGTTATGCAAAAAGGAAAATTGTCACAACCAACCAGAAAGGTAGGTAACATTTTATTAAAATCATTTGGGGCATTCAAAATACATATTTAGTAAAATTATCCATTCTAATAATTACCTATTATCATTCAAAAATCAATTAAATACATTATGATATCCTCTGGAATAAAAAGTTAGCATAATATAATCAGAGAGTAATAACAAATATCATGACCACAAAAATAAAATAAAGAAAAAAATATCCTTAAGTGTAAACTTCTTGTTTTGACAACTTTTAACACAATGACATATTAACAACTAAAATTTGGTGGATTCAAAAGAGAAGTTAATTTTAAAAATAAAATTTTAAAATGCCTATCCTGATAAGTTGTTGAACTTAATGAGATATATTAGTACCTTTTTGTGTATGCTGTTCATTGTTATTGTGCTTGGAGAGTTCTAAAACATAAAATCTTGACCAAGTACAAAGAGTTTTCAAATTCATAATAAATGAATATGTCAAGTTGTTATACTCTAGCATAGATAGAAACCTTTTTACCAATGGCAAGTCAACTTCTAAAACCACCAATTCTTTAAATGAACAATTTTGTGAGCATCTAAAAAGGAAGAAAAATGTCATAAAATACATATCCCCCAAAAGATGTCTTTGAAAAAATATCATGTGCGATGACAAACTTTTAGCCTTTCATTTCAACCCACATTTTTAGGAGTGTAATAAATCATGTATAGAGAAGACAATCAACAGTATTAGAAAGCTGTCAATGCATTGCATTGTCTATGTGTGGGTAGGAAGAAATAATCATGAACTCTGCTCTAACAGATGAACATCAGAAGGAAGAGTAATATGTGACTGAAAGCTAAAATTCTAGTGAAAATGTGTCGGTGTGATTATTAAGGATGTGTACATTTATAAGAATTTTTTAAAAAATTGTTGCACTCTAAGTTTGGTGTAACATACAAGACATGCTGACTAAAAATAACCATCCCAATATAAAAATAGCCTGAGTCAAGTTATGCTGCAGTTTTAAGACTGTTGATAATGGGTCATCATTGTTCAAATGTACACTGAAACACATTAATAGAAAAAGGCAATATTCATTTTACGAATCTTTTTTGTTTTGAGATAGGGTTTCTTTTTTTTTTTTTTTTTTTTTTTTTTTTTTTTTTTTTTGAGATGGAGTTTCGCTCTTGTTACCCAGGCTGGAGTGCAATGGCGAGATCTCGGCTCACCGCAACCTCCGCCTCCTGGGTTCAGGCAATTCTCCTGTCTCAGCCTCCTGAGTAGCTGGGATTACAGGCACGCGCCACCATGCCCAGCTAACTTTTTGTATTTTTAATAGAGACGGGGTTTCACCATGTTGACCAGGATGGTCTCGATCGCTTGACCTCGTGATCCACCCGCTTCGGCCTCCAAAAGTGCTGGGATTACAGGCTTGAGCCACCGCGCCCGGCCCAAGATAGGGTTTCTATCTGTTGCCCAGACTGGAATTCAGTTTTACAATCTTAGCTCACTACAGCCCCAAACTCCTGTGCTCAAATAACCTCCTGAGTGGCAGGGACTGCAGGTGAGTACCACCACACCAAGCTTTTTTTTTTTTTTTTTTTTTTTTTTTTTTTTTTTTTTTTACAATTGGCTTTACTTTATTATTTTTTTTAATTTTATTTTTATTTTCAATTGTACTTTGAGCTCTGGAGTACATGTGCACATCCTGCATCCTGCAGGATTGTTGCATAGGTACATAACACATGCCATGGTGGTTTGCAGTCTCCATTGCCCCTGCCCCCACCCCGTCACATACATCAGGCATTTCTCCCGGTGTTATCCCTCCCCATCCTCCCCACCCACTGCTGTCGCTTCCCTCCATCCCCCCACCTAACCCAGTGAGTATTTTTCCCTTCCCTGTGCCCATGTATTCTCATTGTTCACCAACCGCCTATAAGTGAAAACACACACTGTTTGGTTTTCTGTTCTTATGTCAGGTTGCTGAGAATGATGGTTTCTAGATTCATCCATGTCACTACAAAGGACACGAACTCATCACTTTTTATGGCTGCATAGTATTCCATGGTGTATATGTGCCACATTTTCTTTGTCCAGTCTGTCATTGATGGGCATTTGGATTGGTTCTAGGTCTCTGTTATGCTTAACAGCGTCACAATGAACATACATGTGCATGTGTCTTTATAATAGAAAGATTTATAATCCTTTGGGTATATACACAGTAATGGGATTGCTGGGTCAAATGGAATTTCTATTTCTAGATCCTTGAAAAATCACCACACTGTCTTCCATAATGGTTGAACTAATTTACACTCCCACCAACAGTGTAAAAGTGTTCCTATATCTTCACATCCTCTCCAGGCTTCTGTTGTCTCCAGATTTTTTAATGATCGCCATTCTAACTGGCATGAGATGATATCTCAATGTGGTTTTGATTTGCATTTCTCTAATGATCGATGATGATGATCTTTTTTCATAGTTTGTTGGACTCATATATATCTTCTTTTGAAAAGTGTCTGTTTATATTCTTCACCCACTTTTGAACGGCTTTGCAATTTTGTAGAACTAGGGTTTTGTTGAGTTTTCCAGGTTAGTCTCAAACTCCCAGCCTCAAGCAATCCTCCCACCTCTGACTGAACTGCCACACCTGGCCTAAATACGCTGTTTTTTTTTTGTTTGTTTTTTTTTTTGATAAATGTATTCTCTTAAATCTTTCAGAGTGGATGGCTTAACACGAAATGACTGTTTATTCTTTTATCCCATAATGAAAGAATTGTTCTACTTAATATATGCCATCTCTTACATATATACATTTACCTTAGTATTAGTATAGACAATATTATATGCTTGTGTATTCATTGTAACTATTATACATAGTAAACATAAAATATGTTATCCTTATAAATATCCTTCTAATATTAATTTTATTATGTTAAAATTATATTATATTCAATATTCATTCATTCATTATGTGAATATGAATATTGTGTGTGAATAAGACATTTGTTGAAGTGTACTCAAATATTTTTGCAAAAATTATATAAATAATTTATCAACATGATTTATAAAGTAAAATCATAAGGAGGACTCAATATGATGCCAGTTTTCATGATGGCATTATAAATACAGTCATTGACTGTATTTTACTTATATTGAAAATATGTAAAGGACACCTGTCTTATTTTTGGTTACTAATTGTATAGTATTATTATTACTAATTCTATTGTATGCATACTGTATAATCACAAGTGCAAAAAAAAAAAATAGCTTGGTGTGGTGGTGCTCACCTGCAGTCCCTGCTGCTCAAGAGGCTGAGGCAGGAGAATTACTTGAGCCCAGGAGTTTGAGGCTGTAGAGAGCTACGATTGTACCACTGCACTTCAGTCTGGGCAACAGATAGAAACCCTGTCTCAAAACAAAATGAAACAAACAGATTCATAAAATTCAGTTTTAAAAATCCAGGTGTATGTATCTCCACAGACACCGTTGGATTTTTAAATACCTATAAAAATAAATTTGGCTAAAACTATTTTATTTTAATTAGAGAATTTAAAATAATATTTGAAACAAAATTTTAATGAAAAGATCAAACAACAGAACAGCATGTCATCTAAGCAAAAGAGGTAATCTGTGAGAAAGAGGTAAGGTCAAAATGTTTTACTTGTTTAACACATTTATTTCATATATTGAAAACCTATTATTAATCTTATTCTACAAAAGGAAAAAGACAATGAATGACTCAAAATTCAATTAATTTTTGATTGTATAAGAGTGACCACCAAAATCTGAATCTCTCAGCATATCCCTCAAACCATTGAGATTAAGAACAAATAAATATGAAATAAATAAATATTATTCATAATCCACTGACAGCTAATTATAGCACAAAGAATAAATATTGCAAACATATAGTTAGCTAAAATTAGAATTGAGGGTCTTGGAAGAAAAAAAAAAGGAAAGGAAAGCAGAAGAGAGGAGAGGAGAGGAGAGGACAGGACAGGACAGGACAGGACAGGACAGGACAGGAAAGGAAAGGACAGGAAATATTAGAACACAAGTCAGTCCTTCATCCAATACATGCACGAGTAAAAGAATCTTTCTAGAGCAGATGCCGATAACTAGATTTGCTTGGTGATATTCTCGGCCCACCTGCTTGCCCGCCTGCCTTCTTTCCCTCCTACCTGCCTTCCTCTCTTCCTTCTTTCCTTCTCTATTTTCTCTCTACTTCTTTCCTTCTTTGTACTTTAAAAGGGATTGACATTTTGTTTTACATATACAATGACCCCTCTTGTTATAAATGCATCAGTATGCTATATTAAATGTGTCTAAAATACTAAGAAAATTGAGGGAAAATTAAAAAAATGTCAATGAACAATAATAATCCTTTCAATAAATAAGAAGGAGCCCAAAAGAAAAATAACAGAAGACATGAATAGGCATTTCCTTTAGAGAAAATATAAATGGTTAATTATTATAGAAAAATTAGCTAACTTTGCTGGTAAACAGAAGATACAAATTGAAACCAAAATGAGACATTTTACATCTTCCTGATTGGATCAGTCAAAAAGGCTTATAACGTGCTGATCCCAAAATTATTTTTATAATCAATTTGGAAAGTAATTTGGTATAACCTAGTAAGTTTTAACAGATACACCCGTAAAATGCAGTGGTTCTATTCATTGGTACAATTATAATGAATCAATAGATAATTAGCAAAATAATGTATTGCTTAGGAAAGTGTATATTTGTAACAAAGCTATATAGTAAATCCATAGAACGCTTAACTCCACGTTCACTAGAAGAATTACCTCTTCCATTTCTTTTTCTGTTTTTAATGTTTGTTATTCTTTTCATTTTTTAAAATGAAAATTTTCACAGCATATGGAATATTAATGGGTATTAATCAATATCCAACAACAAACTTTAAAAGCTTTCTTCATCTGGAGTTTTTATATTGATTGTGAATAGAGGGCTATTGCTTTTATATGTGGAACTTGTATTAGATCAATTAAAATAACAGGTTTTTATTGGAATAGTTTGATGATTGTTTGGTTATTTATTCTACCGACTTTCTATGTAGACAAACATTTTATGTACAATAATGACAGCTTTAGTTATTTTCCCCTGACCTTCATCTTTTTCATTATCTTATTGAATTATTTAGACTGTTGAATAAAATCTTACATAGATTTACTTTCAGTCTGTATTTAATTATGTCTTTAATGGGTATTTATGCAGTTATTCATTTCAATTTACTTTTCTCCACCTGGTATTAAAATTCATAAAGATGGCCTGTTGTGGTGGCTCATGCTTACAATCCCAGCACTTCAAGATGCTGAGGGAGGTGGATCTCTTGAGCCCAGGAGTTTTGAGATCAGCCTGGGTAATATAGTGAGATCTCATGTCTAGAGAAAATACAAAAAATTTCCAGGCATGGTAGCTACTCAAGTGGCTGAGGTGGATGGATTTGAGCCCAAGAGGTAGATGCTGCAGTGAACTATGATGGTGCCACTGGACTCTACACTGGGCAACAGAGTGAGATCTCATCTAATAAATAAATGAAATTCATGAAGATTATTTATTTTAAAAATGATTTTATTTTCCAGCATCTAGATAAGTTTTTTTTTCATATTTTAAACACTGAAACATGTACCTGTATTGAATGAGTAAATAAATAAAGGAAGGAATTAACTAAGAATGGATATGATGATATGATACAGTGACATCAAGCAGTTTTGGTCTTGTATATAATGAAATTAGTAATTTTCTCCAACTCAGTGCAAAGAACAGTGGATCATCTAATGTACCCTTTGACAACTTATATTTACCTCAAAGGCAAAAGATAGTTGTGCTCATGGAGTTGTACATCTGCCCATCCCTGCCTTCTTACGAATGAAGTTCACAGTCTTGGGCTTATATTCAAATAATCAATGTTAAAAAGTTGGAATGATGTAAAGCAATATATGTAAATATATATATATATACAAAAATAAATTATAATTTACATTTATGTCAGCAAAAATCAATTGGATTTTATCACAAATATTAATAAAACTCGTTAATAAAACTCAAAGCACTAAGGTAAGTACTTTGAATAAAAAGATTCTGTGCCTTTGAGGAGCAAATATGCACATTGCAGTGATAGTTTTAACAAAATGGCTTCTGAACAATAGTGAAATATTATGCACAAAGATTTACTGGAGAGGTGAAAGAAGTGACTAAACCAACCTTAGATGTGGGTGTTTTGACAGTGCATACTTGTCAACTGTTAAAGGGTTACTAAATAATAATGAGATAAACATTAAAGGTAATTGATGCATTTTAATCTAATCATTCCAATCATTTGCAGAGATTTGAAGAGGTATGGTATACAGCAAGGAACTACATGCTGTTCAATGTAATTCAAAGATAAACTACAAATTAAAGAGTAAAAGATGAGGCAGAGAGGTAATATAGTTTTAGATATGCAGAAGGTTGTAAATTTGGGGAGGTGTTAGAGTTCCTATTAAATATTTAAATATGTGGTGTGGTCAGATTTATTTCATCCAGATTCTATGATGTTCATACTGAAACACTGCTTCAGAAATTCAAACAGGGAGATTATTTAGGAGATATTTTACTTTTCTGAAATAAGGCAATATAAAATGGACTGTCCTAATTAAAAAATATTTAGTAATGCATTTGTGATAATTTGTGATAATTTCCTAAATAACAGGAAAAAGAAAAAAAATAATTTGAGCAGCAACATGAATGGCCTTTCTAACCTCAGCGATAGAAAACATTTGGAGGCAAGATAATTCTGGATAAAAAAAAGGTAGAATGAGGAGGAGGAGGACTTTTGGAATGACGGAGTAAGAAGCTTGGTTAATCTTGATGCTATTCCCCAACTTAGCAAAGTTATCAAAAGCAACAAGTGTAAAGATTCAATAAACTGAGAAACATTCAAGAAAGCCTATTAAATATTAGTAAAATTGGATGTCCAAGGCATTTCAGCCTGAGATGGCTCTCACCTTCCTAACAATTTGCATTCAGTTGCAAAACATACATGTAAAAGTAGATTTATGCAGTTCAGAACCAGTTGTTCAAGGGTCAATTGTGTGTGTGTGTGTGTGTGTGTGTGTGTGTGTGTGTGTGTATACACATATATAAAATGGAATATGTGTATATACATATGTATAAATAATATATTATTTTTCAGCCTTATTAAGGAAGAAATTACTGCCATTTACAACAATTAGATGAACCTGGAGTACCTCATGTTAAGTAAAATAAGCCTAACACAGAATAAAAGTACTGCATAATCTCATATGTGGAACCAAAAAAAAAAAGTTGAGTTAATAGAAACAGATAGCAGAAAGGTGGTTACCAGAGGCAGGGAGGTGGAGGAAATGGGGAATAAGAAGGTCAAAGTGTACACATTCGCACTTATATAGTATGTATGAGTCTAGAAGATGTAATGTAACCATGAAGACCAGAGTTAATATTATTGTACTGTATATTAAAGATATACTAAGAGAGAGGATTTTAGGTACTCTCACCATAAAAAGTAACCATGGATGGTAAATATTGTAATGTGTTTTACTATAGTAATTATGTCACTTATGTATATGTCATAGTATATATGAAAACATGTTGTATGCCTTAAATGCAAACAATAAAAATAAACATTGAAAACAAATATTTCAATGAAGTTATTATCCTCTAGACATTTCAACTAATTACTTCATATTTTAGAGAACTGAATATTCAGCTCCTGAACTAATTAACTCATTGTTCTTTTGAACTTGAGAAAGGTGAAACAGAAAAAATACGCATTTTCCAAACATGCATTCCTTGATTTTTTTCATGTGTTCTGAACTTCCTGTCATGATATCTATTTTTCCCTGTCTGTAACTAGTATCAGTAGTATAAGGAAAAATGCTCTCTCATAGGCTCTATATACAGAGCAGCAACCTCTAGCAATATACCTAATATGCTTTTTAGAATGTTTTGTCTGAAAATGATTTTGTGGGAGAAAACCAGTGAAAATTGCTAACTTTATAAAATATTTCTAAAAATCCAATTTATTCAGTAAGTCCGACAATCAAACTCACTTTAAAAGTCACAGTTTTTTAATCAATGAAGCAAATGCTTCAGGTTGACTCAGTTTTACTTCATGGTATTTTCTAAATACATTTCTAATCCATGAAATATTATGTATAATCTACATTAAGAGATTTAGCTTGTAATAAAAATTAGAATGTGGTTCAGGCATAAAGAAAATTCACAACCTAGGATCTAATTTTAAATGCTCATAATTAACTAGGATAATAAGTTGTAACATCTTTCATGTGAAAGTAGGTTATTTATAGAGTATAATACAAACCAGCAAACATAATATCTAATATAATAGAAATGCAGCTTTTTGAAATCCCTAAGTTAAATTATTTGAAAGGAATGGCTTTTAAAATTATTGTTAGAAACTATTAATCTATATCAACAAAAACACGTTTCTTGAATCTATGTATACAATTAATAAGTTGATTCAAAGTGAAGTTGATTTTTTAAGCAATTTGAATTTACTTAACACTTACTTCCCAGATAATTAATCCTAAAGACAAAATTAGGTTGGTACATTTTACATATTTCTAGTCTTGGGATAAAACACAAACAAGTCTGTAGGAAATTATTTGAGAATGATGTTATATATTCTTTTGACAAATTCTAGGAAAAATTTTTTGCATGGCCATGCAATGTTGTTCTTTTGTTTAAATTACAAAAAGCAAGAGTCAGCACTTTAATTTGCCTACATTATTAAAATTAATAAATCATAGCTTCAATCCTTTATTTGACCTATATTCTTCTTAAGGAGAACGGAAGTACATGTCCTGTTCTCCTGTTACTTAAATTCACTGAAATAAAAATCCTTTAATGAGAGTTTAAATTTTAAAAGCAAGACTAAGCTTGACTCACTTGTAAATCATTCTAGCATATAATTTGTTTTATGTGGTTTGATTGGTGTTTTTGCTAGTCATGATTAATTTGATTATAATCAAGTAATGAATGATATTGCATAATTGCTTTATTATTTTAGTTTGGCTGTTTCAATGTGCCTTTCTATGTTGCGTAAAACAGTCAGCATAAAACCACAGGCAATTCCTGGACTTCAGTGTCTTCTAATGAATATACACAGATAATAACTATTTCCCTATATTCTTTCTGTTTGTTAAGATAGCAAGTAAGAATGGATGTTGTCACATTTTTTTTTTTTTTGAGACAGAATCTCACTCTGTAAATGTATCTTGAATTTTCCTTATGCCTCTATTTTTTTCACTAATCTGTTTATGTGGAATGAGATTGTATATTCATCTGCTCTAAAAAGGCATTTAAAATAATTTAGTTAATTCTAGCAGGTGGTTTTGGTGCACTGGACCACACTTCCTCAGCCCATACAATTTAAGCACCTTATATAACTGACATGGTTTGGTTCTGTGTCACCACCCAAATCTTATATTGAAATGTAGTCCCCATGTATTGCTGGAGGGCCCTGGTAGAAGGTAATTGGATTATGGGGCATATTCCCCTCTTGCTGTTATCATGATAGTGAATGAGTTCTCATGAGATCTGGTTGTTTAAAAGTGTGTAGCCCTTCCGCCTTCTCTCCTGCCACCATGTGAAGATGTGCTTGCTTCCCCTTCCACCCTGATTGTAAGTTTACTGAGGCCTCCCAGCCATGCCTCCTATACAGCCTTTTGAATTGTGAGTCAATTAAACTTCTATCTTTCTTTTTTTAAAAAATAAACTATCCAGTCTCAGGTAGTTATTTACAGCCATATGAGAATGGACTAATACAGTATCATATGCAGATTTCTAAAATGGTGTACAAAAATATCACTGTCTAGTATTCACACCTTGTGTAATTTCCTCCCTGTGAGCATGCACTGAATCTAGTGACTCACTTTTTAGAGAATAGAAAACAAACAAAAACTCCTGTAATTAGGTTATGAATTAAATTTGCTTCCATAATTTTTCTGACTATTGCTTCCTTGGCTTGAATGATTTGATGAAGCTAACTGCAATATTGAAAAGGTCCTCATGACAAGAAACTAAGGAAGTCCTTCAACTATCAGTCAGATATAAACTGAGACCTTTTGTTCAATTATACCTTTAATTCAATTAGCTCACAAAGAACTGAACACTAACAACCATATGAGTCAGTTTAGAAGTGAATCCTTCTCTATTTAAGCCTTAAGATGACAAAGGCCCTGGCTGACATCTTGAGCACAACTTTTCAGAGTCTTTGAAGCAGATGGCTCAGGTAAGCTATGGCCAAACTCCTAGCCCACAGAAATGCTAAAATAAATCTGTGCTGTTTTAAAAGTCATTAATTTTAAAATAATTTGTTAGACATCAGTTGTCAATTTTATGCTACAGGTGACAGTTCCATGCACCACTGACTTCCTCAAGCTATAGGAAACCTCTAATCTGCATGCAAATAAATCCCAGAAGCATTTCCCTTAGCCAAATGTGTTTAGTTGTAAATGGACAAATGCCTCAGTCTTCTGATTCTTCTGTGGGACAATTTAGAGGTATTTTTCTGTGTGACTTATCAGAAAGGCTACAGTGTGATTGAGTGCTCTTTTCTCATATGCTAGAGATTAAGAAGATAACAGAGTCTGCAGGAAATATGAGGTATTATGTTGCATGGAGTAAACAGGGCAACAGATAACAGAAATATAATCAATATTTTTGGATGGGATCTTAACAATAGCTGGTATCCTGTTGCAAAAAAAAAAAAAATGATAAATGTAGTATCAACTGCCATTACTTGACACAAAAGGTTTACTGAGGTCTGTAGTTTATGTAGTCAGGTAGATTCTGACTTTGAATATCTTAGGAGATTAGGGAGGTTATGACTGATGAGAATGGATAAAAATTAAGAGAATAATAACCTTAACTTTTCATACTTTTAAGATATAAACCATAACTCTGAATTTCTATGACATTGTTAAAGTGATCTCTAGACAGAGTCTCCCAATTCATGAAAAACAAACTTGGGGTTTGATTTTGAGGGTTATTATTTTGAGGTAATGTCAGTAAAAGTGATAGGTTTCTAAGTGTCATATGAGAAAATGAGGATATTGATAAGGAAATAAAAATAACTTTTTGGAAAAAAAAACCCTAATAATTTCTTTAGCCAATATTTTTTCATGTCTCTAAGCCTGGGAATACTGCATAGATAAAGGAATCCCACTAGAAATATGGTAGCAGGAATCTAGATTTGCTTTTATTCAGACATCTTGGCTTCACAAGTACTGCCATTCAGGTATTTAATGATTGTTTTATATAACTTTACAATATTGTACCCAACAAAACATTGCAATATTAACCTCATTCACAGTGAAGGATGTAAGGCAATGGATTAATGTTTAGGATGCAATAGTTTTATTATCTATTTCATCAATCAGAAGCAGAAGACATTCTTAAGCGCTTGATGACTCAGTGTTTTAGTATAGTGTTGGGTGGAAGGCAATTTTGTAAGCGTTTGAAATGCTGTCCTGAAGAATGATACTATAAACCACTGAAAAAAAGAGTAGGGTCTCCTAAATCTTTCAAATATAATCACTATTTTTCTTACTATACTAGCCAATCTAGTTCAACTACAGAATTTAGAGTTTAAGAAAAAATATTTTCAGTAGGGGTAATAATTATGATACGTTTCAGGGAAATGAGATGACAAGATGGTCATTGGGTTATTTAAAATACACACATCACAGGTAATGAGGCAAGAAGGTTAGTTATGCACTTTTATTGAAGTGATTGACCCTAACAGAGTTATGCCTGTGAAGTTGGGGAAGGAAAGTATATGGATGAAAATTTAGGCATAGTTAATATTTCACCTTGTACTAACACATTCATTAGAGTCTTCAGAAAACAATTATCAGAGTCTTCTTCAAACCTACTCAGATAGTACAAACTTAGGTTCAGATTCATTAAGAATAAATATTTAGCTCACTCTATTGCACGCAAAAATTTGAATCTTCTGATGTTTTAAACAAAAATATGCAGGACATCAAAGATCTGAAAAGCATCTTCTCTATGTAGATTGTCAGTTTCAGACATGAGTACTATAGTATTTCGCCATATTCACTATTTTTGTATCATTTATCTAGCTGTGACATTTAACTTATTTTCTCTTTTCTGCTATGCTATCCCAATACACATACATACACCCCTTTTCTATTGTGTATGTATACTGTATTGTCATAGTTAAATTTGCCTTACATTTTTCCACTGCTTACTAGTTATGTGACTTTGAACACTTATTTTGAGAAATATTTTAAAAATAATAATCCTGAATCTTATTTTACAGATAAAAATTCTGAATCTTATTTTACAGACAGAAATTATCTCATTATAAGCATTATATTACAATGTAGAAGAAGCCAATGGACTAAGATGAAAATTGCAGAGAAGACAATAACAAATAGAAGCTTGAAGAATATGTGTCCTATATGGCAAGTGTTTGTCAAAGTATGTTCCCCAAGCAAGAGGGATTAAAGTTGCAAGGGAAATCCTTAGTAATGCAAATTAATAGGCCACCAACCTAGAGTCAAAAACCATAGAAATGACATTAATCAATATGTCTACTAAAAAGCCATCCAAATAATTTTAATCTGTGTTAAAGTCTGAGAAAGACTGCCTTATAGAAAAGTGGAAGAAGTTTGTCTCAAGAAGAGCACAAAGATTGGGTAAAACTCACAGCCCATTTTATTAATATAATACAGTGTAGTATGGTTGGAGTGCAGTTCATGCAGTGGAGATTGCAGGAGATGAAGTTGCTAAAGAGGGAAGAACCAGATTTTAAAGGACAATGTAAGTAAAAAATAAAGTTAACAGGATGGCAGTATATAAAAAAAAGAGAAACTGTGAAGCCAGACACATCTCAGTTCAAGCCTTAGGATTAGAACATGATTTTAACTTTCTGAACATATGAAAGTTAAGATCTTAGCAAATTAATGTAAGTAATTATTTCCCATGTATAAATTAATAATTTGAGTTACTATTCTATCGCAAATGATCTGTAGCTATGCATAATACAATTTATTTGTATAATTACTATCCATCTGAACAATTTTATTCAACTATATTTTATTTTAAACAAATTTTTCATTATTTTATTTAGGAGCTTTCTTGATTATGTCATTGGCATAGGTTTCTTTTAGAACCCTTAGAGTTAATAAATTTACAATAGCTTTATATTTTATAGTTTAAAAATAGTTTCTCAATTTATTAAGAAGATTAATAAAATATAATTCCTTCCTACTGACTTATTCTCCAAAATACTCAGCTCAATTTTCCACTCATTTTATCTCTGCTTTGCTCTGTTGTAATCCTGAAATTAAGAAAAATAAAATGCTATGCTGGTCATCTTATGCATATTTCTAGTTTTCTGTTCCTTTTCTTTCTTTCTTTCTTTTTTTTTTTTTTTAATGAAGTAACTGGATTCAGCATGGATTATTAAGCATTTCTTGTAGGAAAGAAGGGGCAAATTACTGTCTGCCTCTCCATTGCTTCTAATTTCATTATACTCTCTATTGCAAAAACAGTCTTCAAATTTTAATCAAGAAGATGAGCTGTAATTTCATATCTGAACTTATATTTTTCTATTTTTGTCTTTAAATATCAAAGTTAATTCCATCTACTAAAACTGAAAGAGCAACAAGAGAAAATAAATTGAAGAATCTGCTTCCCCTCTATTATCTGTGGGCTTACCTACATTGCAATATTTTATCAACTGTCTTCCTTGGTAATCATCATGGGTAGTCTTATGTGTCAACTTACCTGGACTATAGTACCCAGTTATTTATTAAAACACTAATCTAGGTGCTGCAGTGAGGGTGTTCTGTTGTCATTGTTAACATCTTCATTCAGCTGATTTTAAGTAAAGATTAAATGCAGTAATGTGGGCAGGCCTCATTCAGTCAGTTGAAGGCCTTAAGAGCAAAAACTCAGGTTTCTCTGAGAAAAAAATTCTGCTCTGAGATCGGAGAATCAAATTCTGTCTGAGTTATCAGGCTGCCCTAATGATTTCCGACTTCACAGGTCCCAAAATCATGAGTCAATTTCTTAAAATATGTATCTCTCACTCTGTGTACATATGTATATATACCTGTTTATCTATCAATCTATCAATCTACCATCTATCTATCATCTATCTGTCTCTCTATCTTTCATCTTTCTATCAAATTTTGTATTGATTCTGTTTCTCTGGGGAACTCAGATAATCTAACCATGCTGATTTCTATAGAACTGTTTCTGTTACAGTACCTATTTATAAACTAATGTGCATCAAAACCTTTTCAAAATTCAGTGACATAAAACAAAAGTCATTTAATGCCATGGTCACACATCTATCATTCCACTGAGGTTGGTTTATTTATTTTGGCCGAGATCAGCTGGGTGTGTCTCGAAGCTTTGTACTGGGTCTATTGGTGGTACACAATAAAATCATATAATATTGTCTTTAAACTTAAGACACAAGAACAGAAAGCCAGACGCTGAATGTTCTCACTTATAAGCGGGTGTTGAACAATAAGAACACGTGGACTCAGGGAGAGGAGAATTACACACTGGGGGCAGTTGCAGGGGCTGTAAGGGAGGGAGACAGGGGGAGGTGGGGGGAGGGAGAGGAGGGTGGGGAGGGATAACATGGGAGAAATGCCAGGTATAGTATCCACCTAAAGTAAAATTAAAAAATTAAAATTAAATGTAAAATAATAATACATCAATTTAAAAATAAAAAATCAAGTAAGATTAAATTATTATTATTTTCTGTATATTATCTGTTTATAATCATTTTAATTTGTATTTATATCATTATTATTTTAAATATGCTTACAAAATTATGTATATAAATAAGGCACTGTAAAGACAGACAAATAATAAGTTCCTGCATGTTCAAAGACTGTCGATTATTTACTAAATATTTATTTTTCCTGCTTTTTCCAAAGTTTTGTCTGGGAGGCTGGCAGCTTGCCTAGAAACAGCACTTCCCAGCATTGCTCACAGCTAGTTTTGGCCATGTGACCAGCTTCTGGCCAAAGGCTTATGACCAGGAATTATGCCAAGTTTCTTCACAGTCTCTAAAAGAAAAGTATTAGATTCTTCCTTCAGGTTTCCTTATCTATTTATTGTGAAGTGTACAGAACTTATGCTTAAAACACAGAGGAGAATGCCGCATGCTTAAGATGATGGGGCAAACTCTGAACTTGTCTCCTCTGGATTGTTAAGTATGAAAAAAATAAACAATTTACTTGAGTTGTATTTGAGATATCTTTGTTAAATTAGCATACCCTTACATAACAATTCATCTAATATTAGAAGGACGGAGGTACTGCGACTGCAAAATTTTGAAATATTTATCACAAATTGAAATTCTTGCACTGGGAAATAAATACTGAAGCTGGAAACCTGGATTCCCTTGTTATGCTATACTAAAAGTTGTCGCATATTTCTCATTTCCTGTAACTTCAAAGGCAGATCAAATTAATTAAGAAGCCTAAAGATAAAGCAATAGAGATTTTTAAAGGTCTGAACATGTGTATGTTTGTTATTATAAAATAGAAAAAAAAATCAGAAAGGGATCCACCAATTTGAGAACAGAGATAAATGGAGTAGAGCTGTGCTATCAAACATGTTCTCAGTAGGTATCCTGCAATCAAAATTGACTGATAGTCCAGTGATTTGGGAATTTTCAGGGTTGCAAAGGTGGACTATTTCTGAACCTCAAACATTAAGAAGATGAGTGTCACCCTAAGTCTTTTTCATGATCTTGGTAAAAACACTCTGTGTTAATATCTTCATTCTATGTTGAAGAGTTTATGATTCAATGATTTTCTTAAAGTTAGGAGGAGAAAAATGTTTGTAAACCAGTCAATAACTACACAGTTTCCATCTTCCCAACCTAATTTCTGAGAAAGAGAAAGGAGTCTAATTATCAATAAATAATGTATCCATTTTATTACTTACAATAAGTAAATCTGAGGGGAAATCTTAATTTAGTGGATGCATTTGGGAGTTTGTTGTACACACACACACACACACACACACACACAATATAGTTCATTATAGGGATTGCAGTGAGATGAAATGACAATAGGATACACCAAGTTTTAATATTCCTGTCTCCCATGGTGAAGTTTCCAGAGTGATGATAAAAATAAAAAATTTCTTTGAAAGTTACATTTCATAGTAAACACCAAAGTAACTGTTGTCAAAATCAATTCTCCTATGTGTTAATTGCCCATAGCATATACTACTCAAAATTTCATCTCCTAAATTTTTTATTATTCTTAGTCTCAGTAACAGGGAAGTTACACTTATGATGATATAAGTGAGGTTCCTAAATTACTTGCATGAATGCAGGTTTTTGGTAGTGATTTCCTTCAGACCTAAACATTTAGGTTAGTCTCTCATGTATGAGGAGATTAAAGAAGCTATGAAAATTTTATTAATACAATATTGAATACACACAAAATTTTGAAAACTAATAATTCTCAGGCTTTCTTTTGCAAACTTAAATGAGAAATACAGTAAAACGGAAAATTCTTGTTATTGAAATTTATGTTATCTGCCTGCACTGAAAGTCGAAAACTGTTTTTTGCATATAACACAATACTTGCCACATCCATGTGTGCTTATATAAGGACATCCATATAATTTAGTAGGAACTGCAGGACTCAATACACTAACAATCCCCAATGCTGGTACCCTAGTAGAGGAGATAAAATGACTAATGCCCTATTAACATAATTTGGAAAATAGTATATTTTTAATAAATGATAGCTATGTTTATATTTTTGTCACTATTATTAAAAACATCAAAGAGACATAAATATTTATTTGATAATTTTTGAGTAAAGATCCTGAAAAAGGTAATGTCCTGGTTTCTGTAAGGGAAACTCAGAAATATCCATTAATCCCAGGCCTCAAATTGCTTTAGCTTCACATGACAATTATAACCTCTTCTTACAAAAACATTTTTTTTTAATTTTCAGGAAAAAAATTCTAACTTACAAGAACATCTTCTACCAACATCCATAAACATAAATGGTTAGTCCTTTCATGCAATATTTTGTAACTTCAGATTTCTTGTAATTACCAGACTGATGGGATCATTTGTTTATTTAAGATAGATAATCCTGGGATCCAGGAACTAAAATTGTTGCATGATAAGTCTATAAACGTCTTAAAACACCCTGATATTTCAAAAGGCTGAGAATATGGAGGAGAATAAGGAAGAGAGATATTAATAGAAGAATGGGAATGTTTTTAGATATAAAATATAATAAGATATATTTTGTGAAAAACTTAAATGATAAAATGTGTCTATATTATACAAATAAGTAAATCACAGTAGGTATGTACAAATTACCATTCAATGTAGCACAATATATATAATATGATAATAAAGATACACGTGAAGTATCCTTATTTTCATATTTCTCCCTCATTCAGAGTTTATACCATAACAACTCTTCAAATGTCCATATTTTCTTTCACCTCTAGTCCTTAATACAAGATAACTACTTGCTGAATTATTCTTCCTTGACTCATTTTAAAAGTTTAGCTATCATTTTGTCTGGAATTCCTTTATTGTAAAACTATATTTTTAATGCTATTTCTATATATATGGTCTACAATTACCAGATCAAAGCATTTATAAATGTCTTTTACTAGTTTGTCTTCACCCCTTGATGCTTGCTCAGAATGGCAAATCTCTCCAGATGTCCTAAATTCATTTTCCAGCTGGATGACCTTAGTCCCGTTACCAAAAGCATCTGTTCCACTGCAGACTTCATCTGCAATTTGCATATAATAAAAATACTGTACCTTTGAAAGTTAGAGTAAGTATTGAACAAATTATTACACATAAAGGACTTGGAATAGTATCCAGAATATTAAACATAAGTTGTTTTATTATTTATTTAATATTATATCACCAATCTCCATTAACTAGCATGCAGTACATTAAATATGTATTCATTCAATGAGTTAGTATATAACGATGCATAAACAAAGTTTTTAAAGAATGCATGTGAAAAAATTGCAAGTGATTTTTTTTGCATAGTAGAAATTTAAGTAATATTATTCTATTTATGTTTTAATATTTTCTTACTTTTTCTTTCTTTCTTTTTTCTTTTAAAGAAATTGAGGTTCACTCTGTTGCCTGGAATGCAGGAGGGCAGAGGCAGAATCACAGCTTAGTGCAGCCTTGAGCTGCAAGGCAAAAGACGTCCTCCTGCCACAACCTGCCGAAGTGCTGGGATTACTCGTGTCTGCCACCACACCCAGGCTCTATTTTACTTTATATTTAGCTTAGGTTTATTTTTTATTATTTCAGTTTGATATATGTATTACTTTATAAGAAATGTTATGCCCAATCAAAATAAATTTATTCACCCAATTTTTACAATTTTAACTTTTTACAATTAAATATTTAATCCATTATGGGAAATAATTCATGAAAGCTTAGGTTATTTGTTTACTTTAAAAAATGAGTTAGCTGGTATATGCAGCTTTGTCATTTATTGGCACAAATGACAGGTGCCAAACACACTTTACCTATGTACTATGTATTTATTGTGTGTATTTAAGGAATACAACATAATATTATGGGATACATATAGATAGTAAAACAGTCACACGATATTGAAGTCCCATTAACTCACATAATTATCCTTTTGTGTTTTGTGGTCGAGTGAGTAAAATCTACTCATTTAGCATGAATCTCAAATGCAGTGCAACTGCATTATCCATAATGCTTATGTTGTATAGGATCATTAGATTTGTTCATCCTGCATATCTACTATGTCATATCTTCTGACCTAATCTCCCTATATCTATCCCTCAACTGTAATCTCTGTTTTATTCTCTCTCTGTTTATTTGGTTTATTTCTTTTGAAGATTCAACATGTAAATGAGATCATACAATATTTTTCATTCTGTGTCTACTTTATTTTACCAAGCACAATGTCCTCCAGTCTCAAAAATCTTGGTCTTTTAGAGCTGGATAACATTCCCTTGAATACTTATATCGCAGTTTCTTTATACACTAATTTGTCAATGTTAACTTAAGTTGTGTTCATATATGGGCTGTTGTGAATAACGCTAAAATAAACATGAGAGTGCAGATATGCTTACAAGGTGGTGATTTCATTTCCATTGGGCATATGCTCAGAAGAGAGATTGCTCCTCCATGTCCTTTTCCATGATGATTATATTGATTTATCTTCCTAACACTGTACAATAATTCCCTTTTCTCTGCACTGCTGCAAATATGTGTTATCTGTTGACTTTCTGGTAACAGCCATTGTAAAAGGTTCAAGGTGGTATTTCATAGAGGTTTTAATTTGCATTTTCCTGATAATTAATGGTGTTAAGCACATTTTCACTTATCTGTTGGCCACTTTTATGTTATCTTTAGAGAAATGGCTGTCCAGGTCTTTGGCCCATTTTAAAATTGTTATTCATTTTTCTGCTATTGAGCTTGGTAAGTGCTTTGTACATTTTGGTTATCAACCACTTATAAGATACTGTTATGCACTGCATAACTATGTTTTGGTCAATGAAGAGCCACATGTATCATGGTGGTCCCATAAGGCTATAATTGGGCTAAAAATGTTTCATTGTCTACTGACATTGTAGTAATTGTAAAATCTTAGCACAACACATTACCTCTTACGTGTTTAGATATGCAAATATTTACGATTGTGTTACAATTTCCTGTAGTATTCAGTACAATAATAATAATATTGTATAGGTTTGTGGACTAGGAGCAAAAGGCTGTTCCTTATAACCTAGGTGTATAATAGGCTATAGCAACTAGCTTTGGAAGTACATATTATAATGTTTGTACAGTAACAAAATCTTATAACACTGCATTTTTTAGAATGTGTTCCTCTTGCCAAGTGACATATGAATATATGTGGTCTGCAAATATTTTTTTTTCCAATTTGTAGACTGTCATTTCATTTACTTGATTGTTTTCTTGGCTGTGAAGAAACTTTTTCATTTAATATAGTTTCATTCATTTGTTTTTGATTTTGTGGTCTGAGATCTTGATGTGATATAGGAAAAAATCTTTGCCAAAATCAATGCCCAGGAGATTTCCCCCTATGTGCTCTTATGTAGGTACAGGGAGTTTGTTGTACATAGGTAAACCTTTGGGTATATACCCAGTAATGAGATTGCTGGGTCAAATGGTATTTCTGTTTTTAGGTTTTTGAGGAAACTTGTGTCATGGGAATTTGTTGTACATAGTTAAAATGAAAGTGAAAAAAGTCCCACTGAGTTTTATATGGCAATTTTGTATCCTGAAACTTTACTGAATTCATTTACTAGTTCAAACAGTTTATGTATGTGTTTGTGTACATGTATAATCTTTGAAGATTTTTACATATATGATCATATCATCTGCAAATAGAGATAATTTTATTTCTTCCTTTCTGATTTAGATGTATTTTATTCTTTTTTCTTGTCTGATAGCTCTTGCTCACTACAATGTTGAACAGAAGTAACAAGAGTGGACAGCCTTACCTTTTCTGAGATTTTACAGAAAAAGCCTTCAGTTTTTCCCCATTGTTTATAATTTTAGCTCTGAATTTTTCATAAATAGCCTTTATTGTGTTGTGCTCAAGGTTTGAATTCCCCATAAGGTAGGGTGCTTTCTCAAGCTATGGTACTAGGAGCACAACTAGGTCCCCAAAAGGCAAGCCTCTACTTCATCTTGGGCACAAATGGGAGAATAAACCATGGCCTGGAATGAGGGCATGGAAAACTCTAAGATAGCTTGACTCCATGTGTTAGGGCATAGCAGCAGCTAGGCTCAAGAATGATGCACTTTCTAGTGGGCATGGTACAGTGGCAGCAAAGCCTCTGGGTGCAATGGCTGCTAGCACCAGGAATAGGATGTACTGGTTTCAACATGGCACAGAGCAGTAGCAGCATAGAAATTGGGGTAGGGAACAGTATTGTTCCTTCTCTAAGGGGTAGCACAGTATATCGACTCTCATCTTTTAGGAGCTTCCTTAACTTGGCACAGAGCCTGAGAGGACTGCAGGAGTTTCCAGTAGCAAAGACTACACGTGTCTGGTGGTGATGGGTTCTCTCGCTTACCATTTTCCCTTGCATCTTCCCTTCCAGGGTGAAGTCCCTCCTGTTTGAGCTAATCCTGACTTGGAGGATGGAGTGGTAGAGGCCAAGATTCTTTTTTTTTCCATGCATCCATATGGGTTTCTGTGCTCTAAACATTTTCTGCTCCTTCTATGTTGTTCTCTGGTGCTCTTCATTAATTATTATTTTTTTAAAATATAGTTGTGTATTTGTTGCTTTGTTTTTTTGGTGGGGGAGGAGAAAGACCACTAGGAGCTTCACAATGGCCAACTTGTTGATGTCACCATTTATCATGTCATTTAAAAAATATGTTTCTGGAATCCATATGATGATCCACTGAGCTTTTAGGTATTGGTCCTACTACTAATATAGGTAATTTATTATAGATCTGCAGAGCAAAGAGTTGTCAGCTATGGTAAGGCCTTGCTCAATCATCTTTTTTTTTTCTTTTTTTTTTTTCATCTCTTCTTGCTCTTACTTTCATTTCATGAAAATTTAGAATTTATATTTTTGTGCCTTATAATGAAAGTTCAAAGTTATAAAGCCAAAACTACAGGATCTCTAAGCCAAAAAACAGAACTACAGGATCATATGCAATCTTCATGGCAGATTTTAATATATATCTCAGTTAACTGATAGGTGATCACAGATAAAATGAGCAAGAATACTGAAAAATTGACAAACACATATAAAATTGAATGTATGCTGGCCTGGAACTCCTGACCTCAGGTGATCCACCGGCCTCAGCCTCTGAAAGTGCTGGGATTACAGACGTGACACATCACGCCCAGCCCAAAATATTTTTTTAATAAAAAATTTATAATTGATGATCCAAAATTTTTAAGTGTAGATTACTTAAATGACCAATACAATTGCTATACTTCTGGATAAATTTATTTATTTATTTATTTTAAAAAGAGAAGTCACAAGTAATCTACACCAGGATTTAATAGAGAATTCACATTATAAAGCCCACAGACAATGTAAAGATAATAAAATGATCTTTATATTGGTGCAAAATTTTGAATTGGTGTAAAATTTTGTGTTACCAACAGCATGAAAAGAAAAGAAAACGGCACCTTACACACATAAATTCATTTGATCTTTAAGAGTAGGTAATATCATAAAGAAAAATATGAGTAAATAAACTGTAAGCTTTACAAGTAGCTGAAAATGAAAATAAATAAATATTATCTTCTATTTAAATAAAAATGGTAACTCAACATAGAACAAATTTCAAGGACAAATAAAGTGACAGTATGGAATAACTACCTCCTGCTATTAACAACAGCATTTCGTTAAGCATTGCCTTGACCCTAACTTCTACTTCTGGGAATTTCTCCTAAGAAAACAATGCAAAGTGTTATCCATAATGTATGGTCAAAGATATCCAACCCTTCATTATAATTGGTCAAACTAACAATAATTCTAAAGCACAGGAAAAAGGAAATTATTGAATAAATTAGGTAGACTTATGCATTGAAATAACATGCAGCCATTGTAAATACAAGAAATACAGTGTCAGAATTTTGTTTGTAGAGAGTAAAGCAAGATATAAATGTATTT
The DNA here is from genome assembly GCF_048565385.1 of Saimiri boliviensis. Classification (NCBI taxonomy): domain Eukaryota; kingdom Metazoa; phylum Chordata; class Mammalia; order Primates; family Cebidae; genus Saimiri; species Saimiri boliviensis. The sequence continues at coordinate 55,088,798 of NC_133453.1, read as the reverse complement.
ATATAGATGCCTTATGTACACAGATACATGTCTTTCCATTTCTCTGTTCATCTACTAATTAATATATAAAATTTCATGATTTAAGAGCTGTATAGCAATAAAGGTAATATTAGGAGCTTCTATAGAGTGAGATTACGGTTGTTATAATTTTATTTTTTGGGTTTCTGTATTTTTTCTAATTAGCACATTTGTCTTTTCAAAATCAGCAATCAGTTGATGACATTAATAACCATAAGGGGTGAATCTAGGTATATAGCCAATGTTAAGTAATATTGTTTTAATGATAATTCCTTCAAATTCAGTTTGCTAATTATCACACTCTATAGATGTCATTTGTGTTTGAAGCTTTATTGAAAAGCTGTATTTTTGTCTGTGCAAACAAAGCTTTCAAAGGCAGGCAGAAATGAAGACGTACACTGTTGCATCTGCTGTCATCATGGAGTACTCACAGATGCCAGTGCTGTTTTAGGTCACGGAGATTTTTAACAGGTAGTAACAAACTCAGGGAGTTAGGGTTGTGGGTGGTCATAAATACTCAGAGAGGGTTGTATGGTCTGTTTTGCAGAGATTAGTAATTCCCACGGAGAGTGAAATTTCACTGGTCAGTGAAAAGAATTACTGCAATTAGCCAGTAATCTGAAGTAGAGTTTGCATAGTATTTAAAACAAGCAGATTTTGCTGTGCAGTCATTCAGCACAGCACCACTCACTTTAATAGCTATTATGTAAAAAAGTAGAAATGAGGTAGCATAGAAATTTCCAACAGACCCAGATCTTCTTAAAAATAGTACCTTTTCCCAAAGGCCAACTGACTCCTTTGGAGGTTATAGTATTTTAATAATGCTTCTGAAAAGATTAACTGAAAGGTTTCTCACCAGAAACCCAACTTTAGCTGCTTTTGATTCCAGGCAAACTGTTACTCATGCAAAAGACTGAGTACATCAGGAACACGGTTTATAGATAATTCAATCTTAGAAAATAAAGTTTTATTAGAAAAAAAATCTAAGATTCCCAAATTATTTTCTTTATTTTTAAAGTGAGATAAATTTTTTGTTTTGTTATTATGATAAGTTTAAGGATAAAATAATGTCATCTGGAACGTTAGGTCTTAAAACTTGAATGCCAAAATTATTGCATTCACATGTTTCAAAAGTAATTACAATCAGATGATTAATGGTCTTAGACTTTTTTTGAATCTAATGATTACCTTTAATATGTTGTTGTTTAATGTCTATACATCAGGTTTACTAATAACCATCATTATTGAGAGAGTTTTATCATAATGGGATTCCTGGAAAATTTTGATACAAATTACATTAAGTGAAAATTATTAGCTTTAGGGCATTTTAGCTTGTTCTATCACAATCTCTATCTTTCCAGCTCTATGTCATCCTTGAACAGGCAGCTTCTCAAATATGACAGCTGTACAGACCAGTGACCTAACAGAAACTGGAAGAGACACATCAGGTTTGGAGTTCCACAAAAGCTCCATTTCAAAAAAATTTGAAGTTGAGTACTTTGAATAAATGTAGGCCAACAAATCAGATTACTTAGATGAAAAGAAGATATTCCTAAAGAGATATAAACTACTAAAGCTGATTCAAGAACAAACAGAATATCTGAATAGACTGTACAGGTAAATACATTAAATTCACAAATGTAAAACTTCCCACAAAGAAAAGTCCAGCCCCACCCCTGGCTATGCTGGTGAGTTCCACCAAGTATTAAGGAAAATTAATCCAATTCTTTAGAAATGCTTCTATAAAATAGAAAAAAAAATGAAAATACCTCTTAACTCATTCTATGAGGTCAGTATTACCCTGATATAAAAACCAAAGATATCTTGATTAGTTGATACTCCAGATGAATAGTTCTTATGAATATAGGCACAAAAATATTTATCAAAATAGTAGCAAACTGAATCCAGTAACGGTGATATGGTCAATGACACTTATCTTGATTATCTAAGATTGGTTTAATACATAAAATAAATTTAATGCCTTATATTAACAGAATAAATAAACACATCGTTTCATGAATGTGGAAAAAGAAATATCAATTTATAATAAGAATGCTCAATATAGATATAAAGAAAGGAACTTTCTCAACCTGTTAAAAGGTATCTAGGAAACTTATTAATGAATCAATAAAATGCAGCATATCCATACAATAGAGTACTATTTTGCAACATAATATAGAATACTAATATATGCTACAACACGGGTGAACCTTCAAAACATTATACTAAAGGAAAGAAGCTAGTCTGAGCACGTATTGTATAATTTTATTTATGCACTATTTCTAGAATAGGCAAATCATATAGACACAAAATATATTAATGGTTGCTGTGAACTTAGGGAGTGGATGGGAGTGAATGTGTGGGAATGACTGGTAATGGTTATGAAGTTTCTTCTGGGAATAAATAAAATAATCTAAAATTAGAAAATTAACAATAGTCACATAATTATGTGACTACTTAAAAACAACATATTATAAACATTTTTTAAAGACATAAAATTAAACTATTAGTACTTCCATGTTGGTAAGTAATAGCAAGAATTGGGGTATTATACTGCAGCATTTTGAGGTACAAATACTAGGAATCTATAATATTAAAAAATTAATGTGTTGTTATTCTAAATGTGTCCCAATGAAAAACATTATATATAATTAATATAACATTAATTTCACTGAACAATAAATAGCAATTGTTTTGTCTTTAGGAGTCTTTTAATTGATTTGAGCAGAAAATGACAAAAAGATAACTTGGACATTTTCCAAAATTTGTCTCTTTCCACATAAAAGTTCTAATTAAGGAGACCTACTGATGAATATTAGAAGTTTAATTTGTTGTATACTTAACTTGGATTTTATTTGACTTACTTAAATCTGAATTTTCAAAATTATGACTTTTTTGAAAATGAATATGCCTTTAACATACTTTTTTTTTTGAGACGGAGTTTCGCTCTTGTTACCCAGGCTGGACACCGCAACTTCCGCCTCCTGGGTTCAGGCAATTCTCCTGCCTCAGCCTCCTGAGTAGCTGGGATCACAGGCATGCGGCACCATGCCCAGCTAATTTTTTGTATTTTTAGTAGAGACGGGGTTTCACCATATTGACCAGGATGGTCTCGATCTCTTGACCTCGTGATCCACCTGCCTCGGCCTCCCAAAGTGCTGGGATTACAGGCGTGAGCCACCGCACCCGGCTAACATGCAATTTGTCTTTCATGCTTTTTAAAGTTAAATTTAGGTTCTAATACTGAAATAAAAATAATATGTGTAAACGATGAGTTCGTGTCTTTGTACGGACATGGATGAACCTGGAAACCATCATTCTCAGCAAACTGACACAAGAACAGAAAACCAAACACTGCATGTTCTCACTCATAGGTGGGTGCTGAATAACGAGAACACATGGACACAGGGAGGGAAGCATCACACACTGGGGTCTGTGGGGGGGAACTATGGGAGGAACAGTGAGGGGTGGGGAGTTGGGGAGGGATAACAATGGGAGAAATGCCAGATATAGGTGACGGGGAGGAAGGCAGTAAATCACACTGTCGTGTATGTACCTATGCAACAATCTTGCATGTTCTTCACATGTACCTCAAAACCTTAAATACAATAAAATATGTAAAAAAAAAAAAAGAAATCTAATAAAAACATAACTAATCCTAAGAAATGAGAATAACCTATAGATTTAATTTAGTAATATATTGTTACAAACACTTCTGCTACTGTTTCATATAGTGGGAGGAGCACTGATTTTAAATGCCAGGCCCCTGCCAGGTCTGGGTCAAGTCCTAGGTTTGCTGATAATTTGTTGTCATAATCTTGGGTTGACATCAAGTACTCTCACTGTCCTTTAATTTCTTGGTCTGTAAAATGAAAGGATTGGGCTACGTAAACATTAAGGCTACTTCCGACTCTAGATTCCTATTTTTTACAACTTTTCTAGTTTGAAATGTTTATTGATATTATGTTAATATAATTAAACTTGGAGTAGATCCACTTTAAAAAGTTTTATTACATGCAAAGCATCCCAGAACATACTTAAATAAGAAATATATTTTCAAAATTTAAATAAAAATATTGCTTTGCCATAAAAGAAAGAAATCTAAATATTTAAAATTAAACTAATTTGAGATAAGGGGTTCTGATATTTCTACAATAAACATTTTTGTGTGATGTTTTTATCACCTCCAAGACAGTTTAAATAGGCTCTGTTTAATGCACATATATTTTACTTCTTACTTACACTTTTGCAAACCAACCCCAAAGCTAGCAGAAGAAAAGGAATAACTAAAATAGGATATGAACTTAATGAAACTGAGATGTAAACATACATACAAAAGTTCAATGAGTGGAGGGAGGGAAGGAGAAAAAAGTTCAATGAAACGAAGAATTTGTTCTTCAAAATTCAACAAGATTGGTAGACTATCAGCTAGATTAACATAGAAAAAAGGACTATATTTAAATAAGTATAATCAGGAATGATAAAAATGGTATTACAACTGATATCACGGAAATACACAAGATGCTCAGGGAACAATTTGAGCACATCTATGTAAACAAATTAGAAAATATAGAGGAAGTGGATAAATTCCTGGAAATATGCAATCTCTCCAAATTGAATCAGGAAGACACTTAAACTCTGAATAAACCAGTATGAAACTCTGAAATTAAATCAGTCATAAAAAAAATCTGCCAACCAAAAAATACCTAGACCAGATGGATTCATGATGAATTACTCCAGATGTATAAAGAAGAACTTGTAACAATCCTATTAAAAAAAAAAAATTAAGAAAAGGGACTCCTGTGAAACGTATTCTATGAGAAAATCATCAGCCTAACAACAAAATCTGGTAGAGATATGACAAAGAACAAGATATCCCTCATGATCATAGAAGCAAAACTCCTCAAGGAAATACTAGCAAATTGAATTCAGCAACACATTAATTCATCATAATCAAGTAAACTTTACTCCAGGGGTTCAAGGTTGAATCAACATATGCAAAACAATAAAGGTGATTGACCACCTAAACAGAATTAAAATCATAAGTCATATGATCATCTCAATAGATATAAAATAAGCTTTCAGTAAATCCCAACATCTCTTCATAATAAAAATCATCAATAAATCCCAACATCTCTTCATAATAAAAATCATCAATAGACTAGGCATCGAAGAAATATGCCTTAAAATAATAAGAGACATCTATGACAAGCTCACAGCCAGCATCACACTGAATGGGCAAAAGGTGGAATCATTTTCCTTAAGAAGTGGAACTCTCATCACTCGTATTCAACATAGCACTGGAAGTCCTAGTCAGCACAGTCAGGCAAGATAAATTAAAAAAAAAAGGCATCCAAACATAAAAAGAAAAAGTCGAACTATCCTTCTTTGCTGAGTCTATGATTTTGTACCTAGAAAACCCTAAAGAGCCTGCCAAAAGGCTACTAGAATGGATAAATGAGTTTAGCAAGGTTCCAGTATACTAAATTAATGTACAGAAATGAGTAGCATTTCTATACATCAATATTGTCCAGGTGGATAGTCAGATAAATAATACATTCACATTTACAATAATCACAAAAAGAAAATAAAATACCGGACAATACAGCTGACCAAGGAATTGAAATATCTCTGCAAGGAGAACTATAGTCAGAATGACTGTAATTAAAAAGTCAAAAAGCAGCAAATGCTGACAAGGCTACAAAGAAAAGGGAATGCTTATAACACTATGGGTGGGAATGTAGACTAATTTAGCCACCATGAAAAGTAGTTCTCAATAATTTAAAACAGAGCTACCCTTCAACCCAGCAATTCCATTACTGGATACATACGAAGAAAAATAGATCATTATACCAAAAAGACACATGCATGCATTTGTTCTTTGTCATGCTTTTATAATAGTAAAGGAATGGAATCAACCTCGGCGCCCATCAATGGTGGATTGAATAAAGAAATGTGGCACATATACACCACAGAATACTATGCAGCCATAAAAAATGAAATCGTGTCCCTTGTAGCAACAAGTCATGTTAACAAACATAAGTCTGGCCTATATAGTCAAGTACGTTGGCTGAATTGAAAAATGATAAAGCAATTTTGATTTATTTCTGAAACTGTTTTTTTTTTGGAAGATATATAACTGGAGATTTTAAAATAATATTTTTCATATATCCAATAAAAATATTCTATTCTTTTTTATTAAAATGTTAATATTTGAAATATTTAGTTGCTAGGTTTCTTATAGAATTCTATTTTTAAATAAATATTTACATTTAATTTATCCAAAGAAAATTAAACAAACAAGCCTGAGGAACACAGACAATACCAGGTTTGAGTTTTCTCTAAGGTATATTAATATAGCTAATTGAAAGAATACAATCTGAAAAGGCCACATACCACATAATTCCAATTATATGATAGTCTAAAAAAGACAAAACTATAGAGATAGCTAACATGTCACTGATTACCACTGCACTCCATCTTGGTGGCAGAGTGAACTCTGCCTCAAACAAACAAACAAAACAAACAACAAAACCAAAAAAACCCACAAACAGACAAGCAAAGAAACAAATAAATTAAACCATGATGGCAGTATTTCAAAGAGATACAGGAGTCCACTGAAAGTGTCACAAATGACCATACTAGGAACAATTTAAACAATAGAATAAATAAGTAGTATTAAGTTATACCCCAGCGTATGAAATAAATGTCTGTGAGTTCATACTATTAGGTATATATCAATGAATGAATAATAAATGAGTAAATGGAGGAGAAGAGAAAAATCTCTGTGAATTCCAAATAATTTATTTTGATACTTTGTCCTTTAGTAGTTAGACAATAATTTCCTGCTTCTTAAGTGTGGGCTGTACACAGTGACTTTCTTCCCAACAGTGCAATATGGAAATGGAAAATGATAAAAGAGCACCTGTGCAGTAGAGAAAACTGACAAATACTATCTCAATCCAGGTGATCAAGGCTAACATCACAGTAATAGGTCACATTGACAGAATCTACGCTTAATAGGATCTGATGAAAATGACAATGTGTATCTATAGTTGTTCTCTCAAAACAAATAACCTTACTTTAATCAGGTGGGAAACCTCATACAAATGCCAATTGAGATATATTCTTCAAGGCATCTCACTAGTTATGCTCAGAACTATCAGGGTCCTCAAAAACAAACAAACAAAAAAAAACACCTGGGAAACTCTCACAAGGAAAGACCTGAGACATGACTACTAAATGTAATGTGATAATCTGAATTAAACCCTGGAACAACAATAAAAGATTAGAAAAAGTATCCTGAGAAAACTGAAATAAATTATAAACTTTAGTTAATAATGATATGCTAATATGTTGATTCAATCGTGACAAATGTACCAAATTCATGTAAAATGTTAATAATAGAGATGACTGGGTATGGAGTATAGCAGAATATCTTTGTAGCATCTTGTTACAATAATTCTGTAAATCTAAAACTATTCTAATATAAAAACTATTTAAAAATATTATGTTTAAATTTTGATAGGGTAGCTGCTTTTTGACCCTCTTGTTCATCGGTTAGTTTGTTATTGTGTATTGTGTATTGTGTATTGTTTTTTGGTTACTTCCCTGAAGTGTCTGGTAATCATTGTTGCTTTGCTATTATATGTGAATAACAAAATTACACAATGTGGATATGGGAACAAAAGTTTCTTGATAATTTTGTAAGTGACTTTCCATGACCCTGATCCCTCCATAAAAATATGGGAATGTAGGGATGTAGGAATCTGCATAGGATTGAGCAAGGTGTTCTAATTAACACACTTTTGTTTAAGAAGCATATGTAGATAACAGTAAAATGAATGCCCTTATATAGTTTAACTCATAAGGGACAGCTTTTGTGATTTAATTAATACACAGAAATGCGTTTTTAAAATTGCACTTTAATTTTGAAAACCAGATCTTTCCCCAGACTTGGTTATAGTATTTCTTTTTTTTTTTTAATTGCATTTTAATGCCTATATTACTCCTCCTACTTTTGCCCAACACCTCTTGTTTCTTTTTATTGCTTGATTTTGATTGGCGATCTGAGTTTGAAGGTTAGGCACAGGCCACACTCTGTTTTTCGAAAAGTCCCTTCATCCATTATCTCTTAGATGATGACCATAATGCTGACCCTGTTCACCAGCTTGTTAACATCCTTTGGGCATCTCCTCGTGAGAAGCTGAGAAGTACACTCTCCTTTGTGCTGGCTAATTTTGATGATATTAATAGTTTCATCTGTCCTAATTCATTTTTCAATAAAGTATTATCTTTTTTGATGTTTTATAGAAGTTCTTTACATCTTCTCATCTACCAGTGGCATAATTACTTATTTCATTTTTGATGGTGTGTTATTAACATAAATAAACTTTTTTTCATTCAAGGGATTCTTGAAAGGAGGTCAGGTAAACATGATGATTCTGGTCAAGTTTTAAATGAGAAACTTCTATGAGAGTCACTTGTGAAATTATGTGAAATATCATTTTCTTCTGTCTATCATAATATGATCTCTAAGTAAAATTTCAATAGATATGATTTAGAATGAATTTTGCCACTCTGTTATATAATACTGAGAAACAGAAGCTGCTTAAGGAACAAATGATATAGTTTGCAACAAAACCAAACAAAAGAAAAACAAATATTTTTATCAACTTAGGCATAATGTTAAATAGCAGAAGAATGCCATCAAGAATTGCACATAAATGAAAAGTAAATATAAAAGGTATTGTCATTGTTTTATTCATCAAGGCAATTTACTTACTTTTCTCCATTTATGTGTCATCTAGCAAATCTTCAACTTACGTAAGACCTTTTCAGAAAAATGTGAACCTTTGGTTAGATGGTGTGGGACTAAATTAAATAACTGAATTACATATAAGATATAGATAGATACATATAAACATAATAGATAGACAGATATACATACGTACATAATTGAGGATGAGAACCAGATCAGAAAATATCTCCCCTTCTGTCTTTTCTTAATCTTGTTTGTTGTTTTTGTTTTTTGAGTTTGATTTTCTTCAGCTTCATTGAGGTATAATTGACAAATAAAATTATACATATTTAAAGTGAACAATATAATAATTTGTTATACATATACCTTGTGAAGTGATTGGTACAATCAGCTTAATGCATCTATCACCCACCAAGGACAATGTCAAACCTATTAATCATTAGCCAACCTATTCTGTGTTCATATGTAGGTAAGCTACTTTCTTTGAGCAATATATGCACTAAACATTAAAGGGGAAGTATTTCATTGCTTATCCAGTATTGCTTCAAATTATTTTAATTGTAGTATTTTCTGATTATGTAGAAATATAAAACTAAGTTTAATTTACTTAATGTTAACACAAATTAATAAACCCAAAAATACTAAGTAACATCAATTTAACACGAGAGGCTTTTAAACATGACTTTTTTCTATGTAATGCATTGCAAAATCAAAATATGTGTTAAGCAAAGTATGACTTTTCTTGGCCTTACTCATTTGAAATACATTGTTTTCCTTAAAATAGCACCTCTGTTCTTTTACCATCTATATTGTCATTTATATCTTACTATGTACACTAAGTTGATAATAAAACCGGTGTAACTGTAAATGAAAAATAACAGAAGTTTCTTTGTACCACTTGATTTAAATTGATCATTTAAGTGACTCCGAAAATGTTTACATTTTTTTGTATGATTATCAAAAGTAAAACAAAATATGTTACACACACATATACACCCACACACATGCATGTATGTGTCCATTTGTGTGGAGGTTTGTATTTTTTTTTCTTCAAACAGAACTTTAAAATATGGGGAAGCTTCCCTACCTTTTTCTCGAAATTGTTAGAGGATTGGAAAATGGATAATCAAAACACCTTCCCAGGACCCTATCCAGTGTAACTGACAAAGTACACAATTTTCTATCAGAGTTTTCCTATGAAGAAATCTTTATTAGCGGTTGACTATATAGTGATGAAGTGAAAAGAATGATAAAGTAACAATCTGCAATATATTTATCAATGACAAAGTCACTAGGCATCCACCCCCACCCCACCTCCTCAGCCAGGCTGCAGTGCAGTGGTGAGATCTCGGCTCACCGCAACCTCCTCCTCCTGGAATCAGGCGATTCTCCTGCCTCAGCCTCACGAGTGGCTGTGACTACAGGCGCACGCCATCACCCTCAGCTAATTTTTGTACTTTTAGTAGAGACAGGGTTTCACCACGTTAGCCAGGATGGTCAGTATCTCATGACCTCTTGATCCACTCTCCTTGGCCTCTCAAAGTGCTGGGATCACAGGTTTTATATGTTGGTAATATCCAAGATATGACTCACATAAAAAAAGAAATCATTTTCTTGTGTTGCTTGAAGGATGTTGAGTTATTATACTGAGAATGTCAAAGATCATTCATTTTATCTTTAGCTAAATATTGTCAATTAAATGTACCTCAACAGCTGAAAAGCTTGATTGGTTTGAGTTTCAGATGTGTACTGGGACAGCATTAATTTTATATCATCCAGTGCTATCTATAATGATAGAAAATTAGGGGCAATTACATTTTCTTAATGAGATTCTTCCTAAGAGAGTTAAGCAGAATGCTTGTGATGAGAAATAAACTAGGAGGTTTCACATGAATATATATTTATGTAAATAGCCCTGAGGAAAATTTCAGTCTTTCAAAAGTATAAAATTAAAATAAACAAAACAACAAATTTTTGTTTAAGAGTATCTCTTCTCTGTAATTTCTTTTAAATATTAACTCAATTTTCCTACAATAAATCAATAAAATAATTGGCCTGATTTTCTCTGATATTAATTAGGTACTATGCATATATTGAGATGACAATTATACATTTGTATTTCATGTTAACCCAGATAATTATGATTGGTTTAAAACTATTTGTATGCATTGGTATATTACTTGCCTAAGTATATATTATTTATCAGTTTATATTTAACTCTTATTAGTCTAGCTTTGAACTCTTCATACCATTTGAAAATTTCAATAAAAGACATTGATAGCAAATCATAGAATACTTGAAATTATAACTGAAGTCTTAGAGTAATGCTATCAACCATTTATTTTTTGTGATCAAATGGGCTGATTAGATTACCTAATTTAGCTTCTTAAAATACTATAATTTAGTGTACTACATTTAAATATATACAATTTACATTAGAGATAGAACAATCGTAATTAGATAATAGAAAGACAATGAAGAAAACCAAAGATAGTTACATGACTCTGGATTTGACAATGTATGCAAGTACAGAAAGATAGGTGTGAAGAGTAACAGCAGAATATAAGGAGCAATTAATGCTTGCAGCTACAGTAGATAAAGAAAGAAAAATGTCCATCAGAATCTGAGCCCAAGTAAATACAACATGCAAGAATGCATGGCAATTGGTGAATCAGAATTATTCTGTGTGTCAACATTGAATCTTCAATCTATTACAATCTCTCTTCCTTCCATCTTCTCCCTTCCTTCCAATTGTTTATCAATATGCCATCAGTGGCATCCATACTGCAAAACTCAAAAAATATGCCCTATTTCTCTCTCAGTGGGATTTAAAGTATTACTCACTCTTCTCTTGAAAAAAAGTCATGGTTACATTTCAAGTCAAATTGAAGGAATTTTTTTCTAATGGTCCTGAATCTTTTTACAATTTCTTTGCAGAGGATTAAGGAATCCTTTTTGCTTTAAACATGTTGTTTATGCAACATATAAAATACATAATTCAATTAGTTTACTAACTTTGTGTGTAAAAAAACAAAGTGAAAATAACTAATAGAAGATATCTAAATTTATTTTTTAGTCTTGAAAATGTTTTGTTGGAAGATGTTTTAAGAGAATAACTGTCTTATACTATGCAGCCATAAAAAAGGATGAGTTCATGTCCTTTGCAGGGACATGGGTGAAGCTGGAAACCATTATTCTCAAAAAACTGACACAAGAACAGAAAAACAAACACCGTATGTTCTCACTTGTAAGTGGGTGTTGAACAATCAGAACACATGGACACAGGGAGGGAAGCATCACACACAGGGGACTGTTGTGGGTGGGGGAGCTAGGGGAGGGACAGCAGGTGCTGGGGGAATTGGGGAGGGATAACATTAGGAGAAATATCTAACGTAAATGATGGGGGGATGGATGCAGCAAACCACCATGGCACCTGTATACCTATGTAACAATTCTGCACGATCTGCATATGAACTCCAGATCCTATAATAAAAAAAAAATTAAAGTAAATTTTAGAAGATAAAACATAAATAAAAAGAATTTTCAGCCCCAGCAACACTACAAATTGTAGATGTAAGCATGACACTACTCACTGTCTGCCTATCTTTATGCTTAAGTCGAATAACTTTAAAAATTTAGGCCGGGCGCGGTGGCTCAAGCCTGTAATCCCAGCACTTTGGGAGGCCGAGGCGGGTGGATCACGAGGTCGAGAGATCGAGACCATCCTGGTCAACATGGTGAAACCCCGTCTCTACTAAAAATACAAAAAAAAATTAGCTGGGCATGGTGGCACGTGCCTGTAATCCCAGCTACTCAGGAGGCTGAGGCAGGAGAATTGCCTGAACCCAGGAGGCTGGAGGTTGCGGTGAGCCGAGATCGCGCCATTGCACTCCAGCCTGGGTAACAAGAGCGAAACTCCGTCTCAAAAAAAAAAAAAAAAAAAAAAAAAAAAAAAAAAAAATTTAGTCAGAAGGCTTAAAGCATATATCCAATAAGTAATTTGCTTAAAAATTTGTGTTTTATTTATTTTATTCAAGTATCTAATTATCTTTATGATCTTGCTTATTTTTTTCCTACTTTTTAAAACTCAATCCCTCGTCTTAGTTTAAATACTGTTTTCAAAAGCTATTATCACAAATATATTATTTGCCTTCGAATTGCACATGACTCAAGTAGTAATACCTTTACTCTAAAAACATTAATACATTGCTAAATAATTCTTTTTTCATGACAATAGCAAAAGTGAAGCTATTTCTTGCATACACTCTTCCAACTACTGTACATACATATTCATCTATTTGCCCAGTAAAAAAGCATGCAGTATTTACAATATGCCAAATTATTTTTAGCTACTGGAACTATGGTTATATATGAACTAGATATTAATCTAATATCAAGATAATGTTCTTGTCACTTTAGATTACATATTCTATTGGGAAAAGACAACAAAATATGTAAACAAATATATCAACATTCTAACTTCAGAGAGTAAATAAGTGCTCTTAATAAACTTAATGATATAACAGAGTGATTTGACGAGTAGAATACCATCTAATTAATGGCCAGAGAAAGCTTCTCTGAACATATTGCATGTGAGCCAAATGATAAAATGTCATGTGAAAGCCCAAGTTTACTCAGTGGCTAAATAATTGGTATCATGTAGTTTATAAAAAGGTGCTTACATTTTTCTTTAACTAGCAGACTTTTTATCATAGAAGTACAAACATATTTTGAAATGGTCCTTTTCAATACTATGTGAAGAACTGACTGTAAAAGTACAGAAGGGAAAGCAGATAATCTAATTAGGTGGCTACTACACCAATACTTGCAACTTAAACCAAGAAGATGGTAGTGGAGATAGAAGGATAATGGGCTTGAGTTATACTTTGAGAGAACTGAAAGACTTGTTGGTTGCACAGGACATAGCAGTTTAATGAAAAGAAAACAAAAATAATCAAAATCACTTGAGTTTTTTCTTCAGCATTGTTGATGGTGAGCTATTTAGTAAGATAAGAATATGGGAAGAAGCATTTTTGAGGGACAAGCAATCAAGAATGTGCTATTGTGCATGCCAATATAAAAAACAATTGGAGGTATTCAGGAATTAGTTAGAAAAAAACTATTTGAAACACATTTCAAAATATTAGATAGATATTTTGAAGACACAGGCATATTGCTTATTCCAGAATCATTGGTTGAATGCAGGTGGGTTTAGATATGTATTCTCAGGCACCCTGACAGTAAGCTTTAGTTAGGAGATACAGAATACAGCAAAGATAATTCATATGTGGTCACTGAGTAAAATATAAAAAAGAAATCAGAAAAAACACTGTCATGTGAACCTGTCATATTAAGAAAGAAATATGTTTTAAGAGAGGAAATGCTAAATGAGGCAAGTGATACTAAGACTAAGGAATATACCAAAAGAAAAACACAGAATTTGATATACTGGCTCTGACAGGATTAGTTTCATTGGAATAACTGATAGGAAAGTAAATTGAGGCTAAATTAATATCACCAAAGTCAAAGGAATGGCAACAAAGTTTCATCAGTCCTTCAAAATACAAAATTTGGAAGGAAATCCTTTTATTTGTGCAGCATGGATAAATCTGGAAGACATTATGTTAAGTGAAACAAGGTAGGCACAGAAAAAAAAGCGCTGACTGATCTTACTCGTATATGGAATCTCAAAGAGTTGAATTCATACAAGAAGGAAGAATGGTGGCTACCAAGGGTTAAGAGTAGGGTGGAGTGGGGGAAACATTGGTCAAAGAACACAAAATTTCATTTATATAGGAGGAGTAAATTCAAAGATCTATTGTACAACATAGTCACTGTAATTAATAACAATGTATTATGTTCCCAAATGGCTAAGAGTATATTTTCTGTTCTTACCACAAAAAAATGATAAGTATGTGAGATACTGTATATGTTAAATAGCTTGGTTTAACCATTCCACAATATAATATATTTAAAACAACAAGTGCATAAAAACACATTTCAATTAAAATGTATTCTTTTTTTTCAATTTAAAGTAAAGTTAAAAACATACAATTTAAGAAAAATTATTTTGATAAAGGGAGATTTATGGTCATAATTGATTAGCATGGAAATTATTAATGATTCCACCATAAAAATAAAATCATTTTAGGAGTAAAATTCTTAGGAGAGTTAGGGCATATTTGAACTACAAAAATGCATGAATGGTTGGAGTGGTAGGTTTGACCTATTTTAGAGGGAGAAAGGCTTATTGACTGTGATATAAACAAGGCAGATTACATAATTAAAAAGAAAAGTAGTTTTGTAGATTTGGCATTATGTAGTACAGAGAATTTCTGCCTGATTTCTTCTATTTCATTAAGACTCAGTATGTATAAAGCTCCTAGAACAGTGTTTGGCCCTGGGTAGGTATAACTTAATTGTTAGTTATTAATATTTCTCAATGAAGTATGAAGCAAAGTCATCAGCTGAAAATAACAGAGGGGGTGGAAAGGTGTGAGAAAAAAATAAAATAATCATAGTTTGGAAGTTATATTTCTTTACTTCAAGAGGTTTTCTTTTGCCTTTTCTTTTAAGGAATCTTAACTTGTGGGACTCCACTGTTCCTTCTCTGATCCTGTACTAGTCTGCCCTTGCGAGCCACAGAATCATAGCTTTCTGGCAAATTTTGAAGTAAATCACTAGACATGTATACTTTAGTTACAGTGGAGTTTCTTCTTGGCAGTAACCTCTTTGAATTTAGCAGGCAATCTCCTAACATTAATAGTCTAAGTAAACTTAACTGGGCTAGGCTATTTTAAACTTAAGATCTGTCCTGGTCCCTCATCACTGTGCTAATAATATGTGTATGTCTGCCACACAATGAAATTTATTATGAGTAGAATTTCTTGTTTGAGAATATTAAGCTTTGTCCTCCAACTTAGACTTCACCATGAACAAAGATGATGGGTTAGCTTCCATCTATTATTCCTTTGTCTTGTTGGTTACTTAGTTTAGAACAGAATCAAGGAACAAAGAAAATGTTTAATTATTCTCCTCGGAGACTACTGTTATCCTCCTAAAGATTACTGGTTACCTCGTCTTGGGCAAGTTAATTAATTATATCTTTAAATCAATTTCCACATCAATTAAACATGGATAATAAGAGAACCGATCTCATGAGGTGGTTTGGGGAACCTATAATAATGATTAAAATCTGCTTTTAAGTTAGTAAATGCTTTATCAGTGTGAACTGTCTTTTGGAATATAAATCAAAAATAAGAATAGCAGCTAACTGAGTGAAACTGAGTACCAAGGGCAGAAAAACAATAGCATAGAAAACAGATCAGGAAACAGGAAAAGTATATTATATATACTTAGAGAATCTCAATTAGTTAGTTGACAATTTTAGGCTCAATTGGAAAATATTTCCTCAAGTAGCACATAAAAAATTAAAAGCTATTTTTTACTGCATTCCCAAAGTAGGGATGGCGACAAGTTAAATGTGAAAATACTATTAATACTTAGATTTTCAATCAAAGTTGGCAATTTAACACCATGAAAATGACAAGATGATCTGCTAGGGTCCAAGTTGGATTCTATTGTGTTATTTGTTAAGCTTAATGCCAAATATTCTTTGATGCAAACATTTATTGAAACTGGTAGAAATCTTTGACTTGTTTCCTAAGGAAGAAAGATTTAATTATGCCAATGGCTATCACAATGTTTGAATGGTTAGAAAGTCATCAAAAGCACAATAAGTGCATTTGTTTTTAAAGTTTTTATCTTCACCTCCTATCCCCTTGAAAAGAAACAAAAGGAGTAGACATGAGAGAAGGTGACATTTCAAGTAGAGGGGAAACTTATGCAAAATCATGAAGATAAAAGTAATGCAAATTATTTAAAATATAGAATTGAACATATGGAGCAGAGTCAACAGGTCAAAGTAAGTAAACTCGAAGTTCAGTCCACAAAAGGAATGTAAATTTTAGTCTTAAGGTGATGGAGGAAACAAAGTAAGATGTTAAATAGAGAGTGGTATGAAAAGGTTTGTGTTTTAGAAATTTGTTTAATTTATCTTATTCTTTATTTTTGACAGAATAGAATGAAAGCCTGTAAGACTGAAGTAAAGACAGAGAGGACTGTTAAAGGTTATTACCATAACTTGGATGAGACTGGAATGGAACCTGATTATAGTAAGTTGTCTTATTCTTCAATCTAGGAAAATTATATATTCCTACTCATTGCCATGTGACTGGATGTGATTCCCTGTTAGGAAAGTGTGCTTCCCTGGCCCACTGAATGAGTTGACCCTGTTATTGTCTGGCCCCCTGACATGTGAATGGAGTAAAAGTGTGTCACTTCTGTGAACACTTTAAGTGTCAATTAGATATATCCTCCTTTCACCTACTCATTTCTTTCTGTAACAAAAACAGCATGTCCCAAAGAAGGACTGATTATTCCCTAAGTACCAAATGTGAAAACATATGCAACAAAAGATACAGGCATCCACTAGCATCTGAGGACTTCTAACATGAGAGAAAAAGAAATGCTTTCTATTGAAGGCCACTGAGATTATTAACCCCGTAATATTTTGAGGAAATACACTTAAAGCAGCAGCAATAGGGGTGAAGACAATGTGGATTAAAAGAGATATAAGCAGATGATTGAAAGCAATGCATAAGGAAAATGAAAGATGATTCTCAATCATCCAGGTGAGTAGCTAACCACTATTAAAGTGCAGGCAATATACTCATTTAATTCTCAAAATATTGTTGTAATACAAATATTTTATTTACCCCATTTACAGGTAAAATAACTTACACTCAGAGAGTCTGTCATAGATCAAACTAGTAGTTCTCAGGAAAAAAGGATGGTAATATGATACTGCATTGTTAATGAAAGAGGAGGAATATGTTTGTGAATAAAAGTGAATAGTAGAAGACATTAAATGGGATTTTCTCATTTGGAGTAGCTGGATACCCAATTTAAGCATACTCAATTGGTCCATGCTGACATGGTTTGGTTCTGTGTCCCCACCCAAATTTCAATAATAATTGTAATTTCCACGTGTCGAAGGAGGGACCTATGTTCCTCATATGTTGAGCAAGGGACATTATTGGATCATGGAGGTGGTTTTCTCCATGCTATTCTCATGATAGTGAGTTCTCACAAAATCCGGTGGTTTTATAAAGGACTCTTCCTCCCCCTTCTCTCTCTTCTCTCTCTCCTGCTACCATGTGAAGAAGTTCTCTGCTTCCCCTTCTGCCATGATTGTAAGTTTCCTGAAGGCTCCTCAGCCATGCAGAACTGTGAGTCAATTAAATCTCTTGCCTTTATAAATCACCCAGTCTTGGGTATATCTGTATAGCATTGTAAAAATGAACAAATATACATGTCTTTGTTACATTCAAAGATTTATGCAAACTACAGCCATTGCTACAACCAATAATCAAAAATTTAAAGTTGCTGATTCTCATTCTACATATCTTGGATCAAATTTCTTTTCATGGTTTAATTCTGTTTCCACTAATTGTTTAGAATATGGTTATTAGCAATTTAGAGATAATGTCACAGAGGAAGATATATAAACTGAAACTTGTTGAAGATAATTTTATTGGCTTTATTTAGACCTGATGTCCATCTCCTCAACTAATTACTGTGGATTGGGGAATAACTGACAAGACCTGTACAGCTAGGAGATGTGCAAAATAATGAAAGGGAGCATCCCTTGAGAACTAGGTAAATTTATGAAAGGTTACTGTGAAAAGAAGAGGCTAGGAAAGATAAAGTACAAAAGGTATCACTATAGACAATAGTTGCTTGCATAAGCAACTATTATATTAACTCATAATATTGTGAGCCTTATGTGATATATCCAGTGACAGATACATTGTTAGGGCTCAGAAGAAAGCCCTGGATTGAAGCTATAGGTTTTTAATTATGGGCAGATAGATGGCAATTAAAGATTTAGGTCTTTCTGTCCACTATTTTTATCATTTTTAAGTGAATTTTAGATTCCTTTGATTTTCCAATTTATATTTGTGTAGACATTATAATTTAAAAATTAATTTGAAGAAATAATAAGTAATTAATAAATAATACTGATTTTAATTCCTTTGGATATGTACTCACAGCAGTATTTCTGGATCATATGGTAATTATCTTATCTTATTTTGTTGTGGAACCTCCATCAAAGACTCTGTGTGTGTGTGTGTGTGTGTGTGTGTGTGTGTGTGTGTATCAACATCAAAGAATATGTGTAAATATTATTTCCCTTATCGTTTTCATGGCACTGAGATTCTTCAAGTATCAGACCATGTCTTGGCAATGAGGCAGAATAAAAGTATCATCCTGTACCATGATCTGAAGAAAAAATGAAGTAATTTCAGGAAAGCATGTTTAAATTTTATGTATCTGGATACTTGCTCAAACACTGTTTTAAGCTATTGTGAAGAAAAAAACAACTAAGAATAACCACCCACCTTTTAAGGAATTCAGCTTTTATTATGCATTTATAAAATAGAAAAAAAATCTGCAGCTTTACACCCAAACTACTTGACAAGTACTTTTACTGTGAGGTCTAATACAATAAATTTTCGTTTCCTTTTACCTAAATGACAAGGAGTGCATAATAACTGCATGCTCTTTTAAAGAAAAGTGATATTGTCCTGAAACATTCATACATGGTTAGAATTAGCACAAGTGAAGTTTATTTTACCAGGTTGGCATATGGCAGAAAAGAAAGGATTTAGTACTGTAAATATACTAAACAATATAAGTGTTCTAGAAAACGTGCATTTTAATAAACAGAATATATTAGGTTTGGCACAAACATAATTGAGGTTTTTGCCACTGAAAGTAATGACAAACATCATAATTGCTTGTGCACCAACCAAATACTGTCTGTCAAGTTAGCAATTATTCTAAACTTTCTGAATCAATTATATCAAAAAATCATTTTCTAAAAGCCCTGTGAACAAAGAATACAAGTATTAATTCAATGTTGATAGAAGAATTTGTTCCAAAAGCTCTCTCAACATAAAACTTCCCTTGCAGTTTTGCAGAGCATACATGTGCAATGCCATGGCTTCTATACTTACCATAAATCTTCTCATTATTCCTTCCAAGTCTCAGTAATGTGCTTATGTATCTAGCTTTCTTTCTTTACATCCACACTTTTGTTTTTGTTTACATCTACTTTTAATTGTCTCCTTTAGCCATTCTATGTATGATCATCAATTTTAAACAACTAATATAAAAAATGATTAAAACATCAACAAGAGCAATCTAATCCTTTTGCTGACTTAAAGTACATAGACATTATATATAGTCTAGTAAGTAGCAGTTACTATACACATTTGCAAATCAATTATTTTCCTAGTGTAGCATCTTTATTAATATTTCTTCTGAGAATTTGGTGAAATATATACTATCCTAACAATAACTCTTTCTTGTTATTGTAGCATTTGCCTTTTAGTTTCTGTTATTATTAAAGGTTCAAGAGGAGACTGAAGAAAACTTTTGAAATGGGCATATTATTCACTAATATTTAACTTTAAAGAAAACAATTGCATTTTAAAACTTGGCAGCTGAGTGTTCAATTAGAAAAAAATAAATTGAGGTATTACATCCCATCCTGAAGAAGAGTAAACAACTTAGGATGATTTTTTTCCATACTGAGATATAAATAGGCTAACAAATATTAAATATTTAACATCAATATTTTAAATATTTTAGTTTTATTTTTCAAACAAATATAATTCATGCATATCAGTCTCCATCAATTATTCCAGCTGTAGTTAAGGAATGTGAGGATTTAAAAAAATATTTTATTTTCTAGATCTTCTTTATCATTTTCTTGTGTCTTATATGCTATAGTGTTTTGAACAGAATGCATATTACTGAGACCAATAGAAATTCTACTTATCTGTGAATATCACTATCATTGCATTTTTTTTTTTTTGAGACACAGTCTCCCTCTGGTAATCTTGGAGTGCCAGAATGCAGTGGTATGATCATAGTAGCTCAGCCTCAGCTTCCTGAGTAGCTAGGATTACATGAATTTAGCATCACACCCAGAAAATATAATACATATTTATTTTTTATAGAGACAGGACCTTGCTACATTGCCCAGCCTGATCTCAAACTCTTGTTCTTAAGCAATTCTCCCACCTCACCCTCTCAAAGGGCTGAGATTAAAGGCAAGAGCCACTGTGCCTGGCTAATAATTACTTTTTAATAATTGAAACTCAAATTAAAACAGAATAACATTATTGAGAAGGTAATGAAAAGATTAAGAAACATCTAATTTTGGTTATGCTATAAACCAATTATATTCTGTTATGTCCCACTAAATAGCTACAGGAAATAACATAAAATATTATAAACTGTTTAAGAAACAATAGCTATTAACTTAATGTGTTACAGCCTAAAGACCTATAAGAAAATATACCTATACATATGTTCTATTTGACATTGATCTACTTTAATGTTTCTCTGTTCAAACAAGGTTTATATAGGGAGAGAGTCCGGATAAAGTTAAGTCCAATTGTAGGATTTACATACAACTAGGCCTAACTGCTAAATTGGTATTTCAGAAAATTGATATGACTAGTAAATGGCTCGCCTCAGGAAATGAAAACCTAGGACCTATAAGTAAATTGGTAATTTAGGAGCAAAGATTCTGGGAGAAATAAAAAAAAATTCAAATAGATCATAAAAGCAAAACAAAACTATAAACTCTTAGCCACCAAGTACATTATGTTGGTACTGCCAAAGGAAAAAAAAAAAAAGAGATACATTCCCTCTTATTTCACTGAAAACTAGCATGCAATAAGGCCACTATGTTGTAATTTCTGTCAATGGATGCTGAACTAACAATAGACTCCAGGGGAAGATGTAATTGTCCATAAAGAGACAGCAGTGGAGTTTCTATTCCAGATGGAGGAGTGTATTGTCAGAGGAGCAAAAGAGAGAGGGCAGGGTAGGATATGAAGGGGAGATGAAAAGATAGGGAGGGGAAGAAAGAGAGAGAGGAAGAGAAATAAGAAGAGAGGGAGAGAATAGTCTAGAAAGGAAGAGCAATGATGTTTAACAAAAGACTGCTGCACCTGCCAAGAGGAACCATACCTCTTGAAAGAGCCACAATAACAGATAATAGAGAAGCAGATTCCCACAATCAGTTATACAGGAGAATATCAGAAATACTTAGTTAAAAAGACATTTATTTTTCTTTTCAGTGAGCATAAGTTCACCTGGGCATCCCTGGATTTTTTTTTTTTCTTTATGTTCAGGGTAGATTGTGGTGAACTTAGTAGAAACTATAGATTTTATATCAGCATGTTTCGGCCACCGTGAATTTGAGTGATTAAAAGTATTAATATCAAAACTGTGCACATAGGTGCAAAGCAGGTTCAGTGTGAGCTGGTTACCAATTTTTCTGAGTTCAGTGAAGCAGAACACCTACATACAAGTTATAAGAATCAGAGTCATTACCTACAGATGGGCATCAAAGGATACAAGAAGGCTAGGATTGGTAAACAGTTGGTCTCCATGGCCCAGAAAAGCTACCCAGGAGAGGAATGGAGTCTCATTTATAGGCACCCCACTTGAGCGGCAGCTGAGGGACCCTGGAAAGCAGTTGCTTTGGGTTTTAAAACCTGAGGAATATTCCTACTAGGCATAAGCATTGAAGGACATTCTGTTTCTAGGAGGAACTAGAATAGTTCCAGTCAGTCTCTCCTTGTCTCAGGATGTTGCATTCCCACCACAATCAACGGTTATTCTTGAAAACTACAAAGCAATAAAGAGAAAAAAAACTGGGTTGATCTTATGCCACACAGATAATTTTTCCATGACAGGAAATAAGGTTCTAAGAAGCATTTATTATACTTAATCTTGAAGAAAAATAACACTGATTGTATATCATTGAATATGGAATTTTGGCTTTGTGGAATAGAATTGACATAATGTAAAATTATTTATAAAAGCTCCAATATTATTGTCTTAAAGAGGAGTTATGCTAGATATTTTGGCCAAAGTGATTGTGGAAATAGTTTGTCTATAGACAGTTGTCAGCAAAGACCCCAAATAGCATTTTCTCTAATAGTGTACTGAACAAAATACAATTAAAAAATTTATGGTCACAATAATGTCTCGTATCATTCTGTTTCCATATTTATATATTACCCAGAAAACCTCATTTACAAAGACAGTGATATTTTTGGCATAGACCGTATGTATAAGAGTTTCATAAGATACTTTGAAATGCCTCCAAGTTGTTCCTGGCAAAAAAGCATCCCAAATTATAAATTCTTCTCTCATGCATTTTGAGTTAAAATTATAAAAACAAATGTAAAAATAACATACAGTGAGTAAAATGACTTGCATTCAGAATAAAGAGAAAATGCTATGCTTCATTCTAAATCCATCCACAAAATTAAAAGATACTTGCAAGCAATAGGCACATTTTTTTCATCTTGTGTTGCTCACAATGCCAGCATGGTTACTTACTTGAATTAGAGGCTCCTTAAATGTGAGTCATTTCTTTTTTACCATCATCGATTTATGTCTTTTTCTCTCTCCATACATATTTGAACATGAGATACCATTAGAGAGAGAAAAAAACCTACATATATATCCACACACACACATATATATATGCATATATATCCAAAATACAAATAATATAGAGGCCAGAAAAGTGTGGCTTATAATCTATATATTTTGAAATTAAAAATTAAAAAAAAACTGAATGAAAAAGAAAATTCTAAAATATTATGAACATTAGCATTGAGATTAAATGGTTTGAATGATTACAAGGCTACAGGTCTGTATTATGTGTTTTCTTCTCTTCGCGAAATATTCATCTGTGATTTTCTTGATAAACCAAGTGTTACATTATTAAAAAACAGAAATGATAAAAGACTCGGATGGTATCTTATGTTTAAATTAATAATTCCCAAGGAGTGCACAATTGAAAACTAAAGCATCTGGAGCAATTTTTTGTATATAGGGTAAAGAAAGGAAATATGTAGAGGCAGATGTAAAACCCAAGAGAATAGGGATCACTTATTTCCAGTGTTACAGTAAATCAAACTATGTGGGCCAAGCCGCTCCCCACAGAGTGTGTTTTAATTGGAATCATGTTAAAAGTGTACTTTGGGGCGATTTAACATGTTAAAGATATGTAGTCTTTTTATTCATGAACAAAAATGTATCTGATTTTAAAGAAGCCCCTTTATCCCAACTCAATAATGTTTTATATATTTGTAATATATGCTTTTGGACTTAGTATCTTTAATGTAATTTTAAGTATGCTGCCTATTTTAATAGCACACCTAGAATATTTGACACTTTTCTAAAACCATGTTTAGCATTCTCTTCTATGTGAGAGAAATAATATATTTTAGTAATATATTTAGAAATAATTATATTTAGTAATTAGTATTTTAAATAATATAATTTAGTAATTTTAATTATGTTAAAATAGTTTTTAAGTTTTCCAAATTTAAATAAAAAACGTTTTCAAATAAGGATATATTTACAACGTTAAATCCATACTTTAGAAAAGTTCACGGTATTGGGAAAATGAAACTAAAAAATAATTTTAAAATTCTCTTTCAAAAATTTAAAGACACTATGGATATTTGAATTACCCGTTTAATTGAAAATACATGTCTATTTCCATGGGCATTTCTTGCATTACACCTCTTTATACAACAATAAATTAACTTTTTGTGTAAACCTTGCCTTTATATATGTGAACATTGTCTGGAATTAATCATTTTCACCACTCAATCCTACCTTCTAAGAACTATGGAGCTGATACTAAAGCTGAGGAAGTGACTCTGTCATGGGTTTATTTAATTAAGCAGAATTATCTGAATTAATAGTCTTACGTAGGGGCCAGGCACAGTGGCTCAAGCCTGTAATCCCAGCACTTCGGGAGGCCGAGGCCGATGGATCACAAGGTCAAGAGATTGAGACCATCCTGGTCAACATGGTGAAACCCCGTCTCTACTAAAAATACAAAAAATTAGCTGGGCATGGTGGTGGGTGCCTGTAATCCCAGCTACTCAGGAGGCTGAGGCACGAGAATTGCCTGAACCCAGGAGGCAGAGGTTGCGGGGAGCCGAGATTGCGCCATTGCACTCCAGCCTGGGTAACAAGAGCGAAACTTCATCTAAAAAAAAAAAAATAGTCTTACATCTTGAAATCAGAGATCTTTTAAAATAGATCTATATGACAAATGCCCAGGAAGAAAACATATCATCCCAGATTTTACGAAAACAATACAAATAGTTCCCAGCTTAACTTAGAGCTTTATCACTTGATGAGGTAATTGAAGAATCTAGCAAAATAAAATAGTGTGATTTTAATCCTAGTGGAAGAAGGCAAAATAATGTTAGAATAAATATTTTGAAAAACGCAACAGAAAAAAAAAAACATTTGAACAAAAATATTTCAAGAATATGTTTTTAAAAACTCAGTTTTTGGCTAGCCATGTGCAGAAAGCAGAAACTGGACCCCTTCCTGACATCTTACACTAAAATTAACTCCAGATGGATTAAAGACTTAAACATAAGACCTAACACCATAAAAACCCTAGAAGAAAATCTAGGCAAAACCATTCAGGACATAGGCATAGGCGAGGACTTCATGACCAAAACACCAAAAGCAATGGCAACAAAAGTCAAAATAGACAAATGGCACCTAATCAAACTCCACAGCTTCTGCATGGCAAAAGAAACAGTCAGTAGAGTGAATCGGCAACCAACAGAATGGAAAAAAAATTATACAATCTACCCATCTGACAAGGGGCTGATATCCAGAATTTACAAAGAACTAAAACAGATCTATAAGAAAAAAACAAACAAGCCCATTCAAAAGTGGGCAAAGGATATGAACAGACAAATTACAAAAGAAGACATACAGGAGGTCAACAAACAATATGAAAAAATGCTCATCATCACTGGTCAGTAGAGAAATGCAAATCAAAACTACATTGCGATACCATCTCACGGCAGTTTGAATGGCAGTCCCCAAAACCTAAAATGCAATAAAAAAAATAAAAAAATAAAATAAAAATAAATTTAAAAAAATGAAAGTAAAAAAAAAAATCTGGAGACAACAGATGCTGGAGAGGATGTGGAGAAATGGGAACACATTTACACTGTTGGTAGGAGTGTAAATTAGTTCAACCATTGTGGAAGACAGTGTGGCAATTTCTTAAGGACCTAGAAATAGAAATTCCATTTGACCCAGCAATCCCATAACTCTGTATATATCCGAAGGATTATAAATCATTCTACTATAAGGACACATGCACACAAATGTTCATTGCAGCACTGTTTACAATAGCAAAGACCTGGAACCAACCCAAATGCCCATCGATGATAGACTGAACAGGAAAAATGTGGTACATATACACCATGGAATATTATGCAGCCATCAAAAACGATGAGTTCGTGTCCTCTGTAGGGATATGGATGAACCTGGAAGCCATCATTCTCAGCAAACTGACACAAGAGCAGAAAATCAAACACAGCATGTTCTCACTCATAGGCGGGTGTTGAACAATGAGAACACATGGACACAGGGAGGGGAGCATCACACACTGGAGTCCATGAGGGGGAAATGGGAGAGCCTTGGTGGGGTGGGGAGGTGGGGAGAGAGAGCACGGGGAGAAATGCCAGATATAGGTGAAGGGGAGGAAGGCAGCAAATCGCACTGCCATGTGTGTACCTATGCAACAATCTTGCATGTTCTTCACATGTACCCCAAAACCTAAAATGCAATAAAAAAAATAAAAAAAAACCCTCAAAGTTTTAATAAAAATTGGAAGAGGACACAGAGATGTTGGATTATTTTCTGAGAAGATAAATCAAATGGCATATATAGACGAAGTATTTACTATCTTGTTCTTTTTACTTTTGTATGTTTTTGAAAATATCTAAGCAATAAAAATAAATGCCTATGCTACTCCATTTAAAAGAAATGTACTTACATTAATGAATGCATCCCTCTCTTAAATTTACTCCTTAAAAATAAACATGCAAAATAACTTTTTAGATGCATGAGAGTCATCTGATTGAAATGGAAAACTTTCCAGCATAGAAAGACTGTGTTAATATGTGTAGCTGCTAATCCTTAACACCCATTATTAAGGGAAACTCAAAATCTCTGAAACATCTTCTAAAATATGAGGTTACTCGGTCAGGTGCTATGGCTTACGCCTGTAATCCCAGGCCAAGGTGGGTGGATCACTTTAGGTTAGGAGTTCCAGACCAGCCTGGCCAACATGGTGAAACCCTGTCTTTACTAAAAAAAACAAAAATTATCTGGGCATGGTGGCATACCTCTATAATCCCAGCTACTTGGGAAGCTAAAACACCAGAATTGTTTGAACCCAGGAGGCAGAGGTGCAGTAAGCCGAGATCACGCCACTCTACTCCAGCCTGGGCGACAGAGCAAGACTTTCTCTCACAAAAAAAAAAAAAAAAAAAAAATAGCACCATAAAATGTGAAGTTACTGTATTGGTATTACTAGGCAAATAGCCTTACGGGAGGTTATAAAATGATATCATGGATACAGGGTCTTTATAAAGCAGACATAATTCAAACATTATTGTTCACATATTTTTCTTTCTGTTGTGTTTTTTCCAAAATATTTAATTCATACAATGTTTTACCAAAAATATGTTGAAATGTTCAACATGTACTTGAATATTGTTATTGTGACAGACTTAAATATTATCTTTCAATATTATTTCTTAACCTTTATAATTACTTTTCAACAGTTATTTATTGCATCATGAGATACTCTTCATTATTATTATTAGGATTGTATATCTCTGGCTTAATTTGTCTACAATAAAAATATTTCATACTACCAATTTTCTTAATTTCAGACTAGAAGTACTGTTTTTATTATTATAGCATTACTGATAATTTCTTGAGAACAAAAAGGAAATTTTTTAATAAATAATTTATGTACGTAAAAGGTGGGTTTGAAGATGGGACTGAGTTTCATTATCCTACCTCTCTCTTCTCTTTACTTCCAAGGTTCAGAATATAATATAAAACACGAAGGACAAAAGACAAATGAGAAGAGCCAGCTTATTGATGACTGGCAAGCACTCTAACACATTTTGAAGGAATGCAGAGCTCAGCTCACAATGTGTAAGCGGGACCTCCAGAAGCCTTTCTCTAGAAATCAAGATTGTCAGTTTTGTAGAACAGACTGTAAGCTGAAGTAACCAATCAGCCACACACAGAGATGCTGGAAGAGAGTGTCTGAACTTTCCTCAGAGTGGCAAATCCTGTTAGTATTTATCACAGAAGGTAGAACAAAAGATTGTGTTACACATACATATGAAGCAACATGAAAAAGACTATAACATGAATTTCTACCTTCAAGGCACAGTTAACAAAGCCACTTCATAAAATGTGCTGCCAATAAAATAACTTCATTGCAAAATTTCTGTTTCTCTTTGGTAATTTTAACTTTTGATTCTCTCTGCAATACCTTTAGTTTGCATATACATACCTATGGGGTTCAAAATCACTTATCTGCTATTGCTTAACCTCCCAAACATAACTGTATTCTTCTCTTGAGCCCTAGATAGTATCTTGGTTAATAATTCAAGTCACACTACAACATCTTTTCCAAAACACTTCCCCTTCATATGTGCCCTTATCAACAACAGCAAATCAACAATTCATTGAATGGCTATCAGACCCAGACAACTGTTCCAGGTACACGGAATAAGATGCTTCATGGAGTTTATGTCATTATCAGAGGAGATAAGGAAAATAGTAACTTTAGCAAACATTTGAAGGAAGTGATAAAATAAGTCATTGGAATATCTAATGATGGGTATCTCAGGCAATTGCTCAGAGCTGTGGCATGACACAGCAGCAGACAATGACGGCTGGGACAAAACGAAGGAGACAGAATAGTTGGAGAGAGATAATTAGTAATTTCTAATCAATTTCCATATGCTGTTTTACCTATCTAAATATTTATTATACATGTCCCCTTTCCTAAATCTGTACAATTGTTCTACTATTATTACCATTGTATCTTTATTATGAATTCAAGCCTTACCGCAATAAATCTTCCACTGGAAACTTGCTAGAGCCTTTTAAATTTAAAAATTTAAAATCAACATCCTAACTGGCTTCTATGGTTCTAGTCTTATTCTCCTAATTGATCTACAAACATTAAGGTAGAAGACACTTTCAAATAACTGCATCTGACTAATAGAAATGTCAGCTCAGAGAAAAACTTCAAGACAGTGTGTTATGGCCTTACCTTCTCTCTGAAGCCCTCCTGTTGCTCAAGCTACTCTACCTTTTCCTCACTATGCTTCAGCCACTCTTATTTTTTTCAGGGTCTCAGACTTCCTTATCTCTTTTTCCATTCTGAAGTATGAGACATTCTTTTGCATCACTTCCTATGTTGAATGACTTCTTTGTGCTGTATTTTAACTTTTTTCAAAGCACTGTTTAAAAGGCCACCTGCTAAAGATATTTTCTCTGATTTCTTCTTCCTATGTAATCTAAATTAGGGATATCCTGTTTCTTTTCAGAACACATTGTGTTTCCTTCACACTACTCACCAGAATTTGTAATGTTGCGTTTATTTTTGTATCTAGGGTAATTAGCCATTAAAATATATGTCTTGAGGACACCTTTCCTATGTTTCCCTTACCCCTTTTTTCTCCCAGAACCCAGCATAGTATGTGCTCAAAAAAGATTTGTTCAAGAATTGCTGAATAATATATTGCTAATAATGTTTATTTCCTGAGTACCTAATATGAATAAGCAATTATTTAGATACGTGCATACAGATCTAGAAAACAATTACACAAATCATATGTTACAGTGCCAATTTTTTAATTCGTAACTTTTAAAATTCCGATTTAGAATCTTAAAAATCACCCTAAACCATAAAATTGATAAGATTCAGGTACAAATTAAACATAAGAAGTCTCACTTCTATTTCTTTCCCTCACATTTCTTTCATTCTCTAAAATTACAATATTTTTTTTTTCTTTTCAAGGGAATGTAAGGATTAGTATTGATATCAAAATTAATAAAAAAATTAAAAACATACCTTTACTGTTTTAAATTACTGATCATATTTGATTTCATGCTAGTGTACTGGCTTCTTAGTTCTGTTGAAAATTTAAGGTGAGTGAGGTCTCTTGGTTTCTGCCAAGAGACACATGTCACAGAAAACACCAAGAATCTCACATAAATAATAAAGTTACCATTAAGATTTATTGGTTTCCCTAGTAACCTACCTATTGCTGACACTGACAACCTAGAGACAGGCTGCTTCTCCTAAAAATGACGACATATTTCTTTGCTTTTGGAAACTTTTTGGCTTCTTTGACTGCAAAACTTTCCGAGACTTACTGGATATCGACAGTCCACACTACTGAATCTTTCTAAAATGTACACTTTAGTTAGTCCATCGTGTTTTCTCTAAGAGATCAGTGTGCTTCCTTTTCCAAAAAAAGAAAAAAAAATGAAAATGGTTACATTTATTAAAATAATTCTGTTCTTTAAGAACCAAATTTATCTTGTCTGAAAAAGCCAATAATGGGACAATTTTGTTCCTTGTGGATTAATATATCCTTATTGTTAATGGTGTGGGTTTTTTTTTTCTATACAAAAGACATTTCAACCTTCACTTTACTGCCTTCTTTTCTTGAATTTTCAGCTATCCCACTACATTTACCTCTTTTACTCAATATTTCTTGAAGCTTTTATCATTGGTGCTTTAACTATAAAATGACTGGCATTATCAATGAAACAGTTTATTATCACTTTTTATGTTAACTGTATTAAATGCCACAGTCTAAAATATTTTAATATGTATGCAGCTTCATAAGTAATATCCAGATCTGAGTTGTATGTTTAGGCATCTTAATTAAATTGAGCTGTAGCCTATCTCCTCATCATGTTTCAGAGGATTCTGTTTGATGGAAATATCCTTCTTCTGGGGAAATGGATGCTTTAAAGAAATTCCCTGAGAGAGAACAAAATGATAAAAGAGTCAGGAAATAAGATTTCATTCTACATTATATACTTCTTTTCGCTTAAAATGATTTGTCAGTCTTCAGATGTGGACGAATACTGAATTAGCGCCTAACATAGTTTAGGTAGCAAAACCATCTTCTTCTTGTGTGGATGCTTTGCCATGGTGGCAGAGTACCTGACATGAATTCTTCCATGTGTGTTTAGCACAGACCGAAAGAATAAGAAAACAGGAATCAGAAAACAGCACTGCATTGTGAACTACTTACAGAAAATTGAGGTTTTAATCTATGGCAGTGACTGTCATTTCTACTTATCCTAGTATGTGCCTTAAGCTGACTGAAAGGAAAAAAAGTGAGATATTAGCCTTATCAAAAAAAAAAAATGGTGATAAAACCTTCTTATCCAGTTGCCCATCTTGACCACTATACTCTTTTATGCAGCAGTTAGGCAGAATCCAACTAGTCCAAATAGCTATTTGTAAGAAGGCCAAGAATTTAAAGCCAAATCTAGCAATTCTCAAGAGATTCTTAATTACTCACAGGTGACGTTTCTAGGCAACCACTTCACCTTTCGATTTCACTGCTTCACCTAAGTGTGGTGCTCAGTTTGCTCTATTGTTACTGAATGTTAAAAGAGATGGAGAAGTGCAGTACGAAGAATTTATTTTAAACCAGTTCAAAATAGAGATTTAGGAAAAGAGACTTTAAAATTCAATTCTGAATTGGAAGGTATGCAAGCACATTTTAATAAACTTTCCCACATGGTTTAAGAAATTATTTTTAGTGAACAGAAATTTAGGATAAAATTTTAATTAAGAGTAGAAAGATTATTTGAAGAAAAAGCGTTATGTTTGAAATCATAAATATTTAGACCTGATGCTCCAGATACCATGATCAACAGGCTGTGCCATTGGGCAGACACAGCAGTTCTCACAGTTGCAGAGCCCTGCTATTTCAATAGAATTGTCAAGGACAATATCTCCTAAAAAATATTACTCAAAGTTTCTGAAGCAGAATTACTATTCCTACAATGTCTTTAATTTGCAGTCATCAGTTCTTGACCTTAGATTTAGAACCTGAAAGTTTTCCTGCTAAGAATTTGTTATCTCTTGCTCGAACTATGAATAATTTACCCATGGCCATGCCCCTGATTTTAATTTTATAGGCTACATATGTTTCAATACAGTCTTTAGGCTGTTTAATCATGCCCTTTCACATACCAGATTTCTATATTCTCATATCTGTAAAGGAATTAAAATTCATATTGACACTGTTCTTCGAAGTGGCCTAGATGGAAGGGGCTTCCCCGTATTTGATACCAAGGATAAGGTCCATCCCCATGCTCTGCTGGATTGATCAATGCTGAATTGATTTCACCTCTAAAGCCCTTCCCTTCGGAAAGCTGGGTCAGTGAATATAAAGGTCAGTTTTACACATATTGAGCATCTATCCTTTGTGCTAATAATATTCATAAATTGTGAATACTAGTTCAGTCATTCACTCATTAAGACACTCAACAAATACTAATTATCTACAGAGTGCCAACTACCATCAACAGTCTACTCAGAGTTTATTATCATAAGGGTACACCTGCCTTTATGTATTATATTCTGGAAGGGAATGTGCCTACTTCTTTATTGTTGATCTTTAGATTCTTAGTCTTTAGCCAAGATGTAACATTATTTTTCTGTGCTAACTAAAGTAACATATTGAATTAATGGAAAGGAGACTCTCCCTGAATTTCCAACTAACTGACCTTCCATATTATCTAGCACTTCTATTTTATTGTAAAATATTCCATGTTATGTCTATCTCACACCAAAGGTTTATGGCGGTTATTTTACTAGATGTATTCTGTATTTGTCCATTCTCACTCTGCTATGAGGAAATACCTTAGACTGGGTAATTGATAAAGAAAAGAGGTTTAATTGACTCACATTTCCACATGTTAGGAAAAGCTTCAGGAAATTTACAATCATGGAAGAAGGATAAACAAACATATTCTTCACATCCAGGTCATGCTGATGCAGCAGCAGGAAAACTCTCCTCCTGTGGCTTTGCAGGTATAGCCCCACTGCTTTGCAGGGTACAGCCCTGCTGCTTTCATGGACTGGCATTGAGTGTCCATGGCTTTTTCAGGAACATAGTGCAAGCTGTCAGTTGATCTATCATTCTGGGGTCTGGAGGATGGTGTGTCCCTCTTCTCACAGCTCTACCAGGCCATGCTCCAGTGGGGACTCTGTGTGGGGGCTCTGACTCCACATTTTCCTTCCACACTGCCCTAAAGGAAGTTATCCATGTGGGCTCGACCCCTGTGTGAATTTCTGCCTGGATGTTAGGAGTTTCCACACGTCCTTTGAAGTCCAGGTGGAGATTCCCAAACCACAATTCTTGACTTCTATACACCTGCAGGCCCAACACCACATGTAAGCCATCAAGGCTTGTGGCTTGCACACTCTGAAGCAATGGCCTGAGCTGGCCCCTTTAGCCACGGGTAGAGCTCAAGCAGCTGGGGCACAGGGCACCATGTCCCAAAGCTGCACAAAAGGAGGATGGCTGGGCCAGGCCTAAAATACTATTTTGTCCTTTGAGACCTCGAGTCCCATGATGAGAGATGGTGCTGTGAAAGTCTCTGACATGCTCCAGAGACAATTTCCCAATTGTTTTGATGATTAACATTGTGCTCCTTGTTTCTTATGCAAATATCTGCAACTGGCTTGAATTTCACCCCATAAAATGTGGTTTCTTTTCTATCACATCATCAGGCTGCAAATTTTTCAAACTTTTATGTTCTGCTTCCTCTGGAATGTTTTACCATTTAGAAATTTCTTCTGCCACATACCCTGCATCATCTCTGTCAAAAGTTCAACATTTCCCAGGTCTCTAGGGCACGGGCAAAATGCTGCCAGTCTCTCTGCTAAAGCATAACAAGAGTCAACTTTGCTTCCGTTCCTAACAAGTTCCTCATCTTTATCCGAGACCACGTCAACGTGGACTTCATTGTCCATTTCACTATCAGCTTTTTTGGTCAAAGACATTCTACAGGTCTCTAGGAAGCTCCAAACTTTCCCACCTCTTCCTGTCTTCTGAGCCCTCCAAGTCTCCAGGAAGCTCCAAACTTAAGTACATTTTCCTGTTGTCTCCTGAACCCTCCAAACTGTTCCAACCTCTGTCTGTTACCCATTTCCAAAGTCACTTCAACATTATTGGGTATCTTTATAGAAGCATCCCACTATCTGCAGTACCAAATTACTGGATTAGTAAAAAAATCACAGTCTGTTTTTGTTCATAATCTATTAATATTCATTTTATTTGGTATTAAAATTACAGAATAGGATCAAATTTATTTAAAAATAAAAATTAAAAGTGTGAAAGCAAGAGTATCCTTTCCTATGGAAAAAATGTGTGATTTATGATGCTGTAATTTAAGATAAGCCCAAGAAATAATTACACAAGATCTATAAAAGACTAAAACAAATTATCAACATCTTTAAAATATTATCTTCAGAATTGTTTCTCAAATATCTCTGACTCTAAAACCCACAATATAGAAAAAGGTGCTGTTAATTTAAGACACTGAAATATTTGTCATTTATGTTTTTTCCTGCAAGTCTTGTACCACTGTAATTTAAGGTATAGTATTAATTTTTAAATTATTACATAATATTTTGAAGTTAAATATCAAGAAACTACTTCCAAATAACTTTTTTTAAAAATTGTACTTTAGGTTCTGGGGTACATGTGCAGATCATGCAGGGTTGTTGCATAGGTGCATACATAACCTGTTGGTTTGCTGCACCTATTCCCCTTTCATCTATATCCAGCATTTCTCCCCATCCTCCTACCACTTTTAATTCATCTTGACTATAACTATGAAATTCCTAGGAGGTACAATAGGTGGAGGAGTATATTTCAGACTTAATTTTAAGTAGACTTCTTGATTTACTTAGAAAAGAAAGAAAAGTAGTGGTCAAACAAATTTGAAAAATCTCACATGGGGCATTCTTTTATCGTGCATATTAATTTTATGAATAGTTTTAAAATAAAGGAGACTCTTTAACTAACTTTGTTTATAACTCAGCATTTCTTATTATCTTTGACCATGGTTCCTGGTTCTACCTAGAAACTAACATCCCATGAACTAGTGACTGTGAAACATAGTTTTAGAAATGCTGAGCTATAAAATGCCTTTTTTAAAATAAATCTATAGATTTTAATAGGCTACATGAAACTTACTACCGTGTATTACTATGCCAGTTGCAGAGTAAAATGTGTTGCTAAAGTAATAATGTGAGAGTGACCATATGAAATTTAGAACACTCTTCACAAAATGAGAATCTCAGAATCTCCAAGATTTCTCTATAAATGTTCACAAGTACAGCACAGGACATATTTTATTAAAGATTGATTCAAAATGTTTGGTCTTTTTTATTTCTCAATTTTTGGTTTAAAACTTATTTGGAAAAAGATTTTATTGTAAAATTCATGAAAGTGAGTTGGATATTTTTCCTCCAATGACATAGAATGCCTTGGATATGATTTAGAATGGAGGCAGTAAATGTAGATGAGGCTTTAGCATAATCTGAATTTTTGGTTTAAAACTTATTTGGAAAAAGATTTTATTGTAAAATTCATGAAAGTGAGTTGGGTATTTTTCCTCCAATGACATAGAATGCCTTGGATATGATTTAGAATGGAAGCAGTAAATGTAGATGAGGCTTTAGCATAAAAGCACTAAGAGAAGTATGAGGAATAGTGTGTTCAGACAGGGATCAGCCATGTACATCAATCTTTGCACCCTTCTCTGCATGCAAATGAAATTAATAAATGTAATGTTCACCAGAATAAAGGCATGCCTTTCACAACTATAAATTTTATATCATCAGTTTTCAATGAAGAGAATATAAATATGCCCACTCTCAAGTCAGAAAGATCCAGGTTGATGTAAAGTGCTTGCCAGAATATGCATCCACTTGAACATAACTACAGCTGCTGTCACATAATTCATATTCTTAATGCAGGACTTGGCACAGGTAGAATTTTTTTTGATGGGAGAACACATCAGAGCTTACATTCTAGGCAATAGTTTTTTGATGGATAGTATAAAATGGAACTACCCTTTGCATTATGGTGAACCATTTAAATGTCCAGGATTGGACACTTACTATCATCAGTATATACACCTCGATGTAGATTTTTTTTTTTTACTTATTCGGCAGCAAGCCCAATTAATATAATTAATTGTATTATTACATGGATTTTAGGTTAAAGCTAATTTTAAATGGAAAATATACACTTCCATATCTTATTTTACATTACCTTATGGTATAACAATTTACAATCACCATCTTAAATTCTACCTTAAAAATTGGTTAAAATAAATATGAAGTTATTTATATGTATATATGTTCAACTATATATACATATATACACATATGTATACACACACGCATATTCACATGACTCATGCCTTTTGCCTCACATTTAAAACTATAGTTTTGGACGATATTTTACAAACAATATTCACAATGGTCTTACCATAAGCTGTTAACACAGCTAAATTTAAGTTAAAATTGATCTATATTGTAAAATCATCTATGTTGTAAAATTGTCATCTAATAATCATGTCTAGGAAGCAAGGGGAGGTCAAGGAACGTTAGAAACTCGGAGACAGGAGAGGTGATTTGGATGTGAGGCAGTTTTGCAGGTCTCAGAAGAATGAGCCCATGGATTTAAGCTTCAGTTTTGCATCACTAATACTAGTAATTTACGTGGGTACATTTCTTCCAGTCTTCCTATCAAATGATATATTCTCTTCTATGTTTATACATTTTTATTCTTCATAGGCTGATATGGTTTGGCTGTGTCCCCATCCAAATCTATTCCTAAATTGCAATCACCACAATCCCCACAATCCCCACATGTCAAGGAGGGGACCTTGCGGGAGGTGATTGGATTATGGGGGTGATTCCCCTAGGCTGTTATCATGATAGTGAGTGAGTTCTCATGAGGTCTGATGCTTTAAAAAGGGCTCTTCCCCGCTCCTCTCATTTGCTATGTAAGATGCACCTTTCCTTTTCTCTTGCCTTCCACTGTTATATTAAGTTTCCTGAGGCCTCCCCAGCCATGCAGAACTGTGAGTCAATTAAATCTCTTCCTTTATAAATTATCTGGCCTCAGGTATGTCCTAACAGCAGTGTGAGAACGAGCTAATACAGTAGGCACTTTTTGTTTTATTTAGTTTCTGTTTCTTTATAACTTCAGTTAAAATTGCCACAGCATAGCATCTTCTAGCTTATGTATGTTTTAGTTTCAACTTCTGCTAATGCCTAATTTCATATTTCTCAATTTTTTCCTGAGAATGAAAAATGATTACACTTCAGTTTGCGGGTTCACAAAATACAATATCTTAATTACTAACTACTCTAATGATGGTGGCAGTGACCTGTCTGGAGCAGCCACCATGGGGATGCCAGCTCAGCAGGGGAGGCATGGCTGGGGTTGTGCACTCCACTGAGGCAGCAGGAGCCATGGCAACTGGGAACATGTGGGATCCCTACCCCCTACAGAGTTGGCAATGTGGGATTCCCATGCTCCCAGACACACTTGCAGCTGCCTAGCTGTGGCTCTGGACCCAGGCATCCCTGCACTCTCAGGGGCCCAGGAAGCCCCTGTCCTCACAGCCTCAGAAGTCTCTGCTCCCACTCCCTGGCCTCTCCCTGCTCCTGGTGCCTGCTCTGATTTTGGAACAAAGCTGGGACCAAGCTTCAGTGCTGTCGTGACCCGGCCAGGTGTGTGTGTACTTGGTGCAACGCTCATATACCAGCCCCCTGCTGTCTTGGTCCCTTCAGACTTTGGGTGCCAATGAGCATGACGGGGAGGCCAGGGGCCTCTGAGGCCAGCTCAACATGGGCCTGCAGACACTCCTTGACACCAACAGCCTGGGTGTCATGGATGGCATATTAATGGCAACAGGAAGACAGGTTCCATGGTGGAAAGAGGCAGGTCCCCAGTAAAATCTCACCTTGAAGCCAGGAATGGTCTGAAGCCTGGGGGCTAGGTGGCCGGTTTCAGGTGGATTCTTCAGCCCAAAGTGAGAACTTATGGTGTTTTTTCCAGGGCCACCCACAGCCACCCATGGACAAATCACAACCCACTTCTCCCTTCAGAAACCTAAGAACCCCAGACTCAGACAGATGTAAGGTTGACCTGTCTGTGGAAAAGGGCTGCCCACTAGCGGTCTTGCCTCCACTGAGAGGTAGTCACGCATTGGGACAACCTGCCTGTGGAAAGGAGTTATCCACTTTGGGTCTCCTGAGAGCTGTTTTGTTGCTCAACAAAGCTCCTCTCCACCTTTTTTTATCTTCCAGTTGTCCACATACCTCATTCTTCTTGGATGCAAGACAAGAATGTGGGACCCACCAAACGGCAGGAAGGAAAGATCTGTAACACAAACAGGGTTAAAACATGCCTCCAGCTTACCATGTCATGGGTGACAAGAAGGAGAGAAGAGCTTGGCCATTCTGGGAGCCTAGACCTCAGGATTCTCCGAGCCAAGGTTGTGACATGCTGTAACACCCTTTTGGGGGCTCTATGGTTCCTGGCGTCTCTGGGCTTTGGGCCACTATTGTGTTCCCTAGTCCAGCTACTGGTGCCTGCAGCAAAAGTCACTTGTTGTAAGTCTGTCCAGCTGCAGCATCACACAGAGCCACACCTGTGCCAGTGCCTGGAGCTACCTACCCGACTGCAGCCAGCACACCTATCTGTGCACAGTGACTGGATTCCATGCTAACTGCTCACACACTCCTTGCCACTCTGCACATGGGTCACTTCTGGCAGGCATAGGATCTGGGCCAGGAGAAATGGCTGAGCATAGCCTGTCAGGCTAAGAGGGTGAAGGGAGTCCAGTGACACAAGCAAAACCCAAGAGGAGGCACTGCCAGCCATGGAGGTTTCTAACAGGTGAAGCGACACTATCAATATCCCATGAAACTAATACAACTTGGGTCACCTGCGTTCCCAATGTTCGGTCATTTATGATTGTGAAATCTGGTCATATGGCCTGTACAGAATTACTCTAGATGGGAATTCACAGTTGCACTGGTATCTCTGAGAACTCTTCATGATGTGTCAGGCTCCATAATTAGCATGTGAACTATAAAATATAATTATTTTCTGCTATAATTATATTCTGAGTTAAGTTGTCTATACAGTATTTTCTAACTAAAATGTGATGACTCTGTGTAACTACATATTAGATATTACCCCCGAAATACAGATTTCAGACAAATATTTAAGTCTCTGCAGCACAGACAAAATAATTTACCTCCTCTACATATTTTATTCAGAGGTGTTACTTTGTTATTGCTACCATAATGTTTAAAATTCTTTTTAGTAAATATTTTCTAGATGCAGCAGAATTGTTATGAAATCTGTGTAGATTAAAGGAATTATAAACAAGTGGTACCTGTATACCAAGCAACTTTGCTTGTTTTAAAAAATATATTATTTACATGTGTAAGCTCTTGTGAGCTTTCCCTGATTTCATTTTGTCTCTCTCACCTATGGAGTGATCAATATTCTGAGTTTTTTATATATAATAAAAATTTTTTTGCTTTTCTTTGAAGTTTTATCACATATTTCATGTACTAATAAAGTATACTGTATTTTAAGATTTTCTTCTTTGTAAAATTGTAAGCATATTACACATACATTTTTAAGCTTAGCTTTTTGCATTTAATATTAGGTGTCTGAAATATATTTATGTTGCTGAATGCAGTTCTTGTTAAATTTCTACTGCTGGTAATCCACTGAACAAATACACCAAAAAAAAGTTTGTCTATTCTAAGATTGATAGACATTTGAGTAAATTTTTTTACTTTGCTATCACAAAAAAGTGTAACTATAAATAATTTTGTATGTTTCTTTTCATGGATTTTTGCAAGTTTTCTCTAGGACATACATCTCTCTATATATAACCTGAACCCTTTTCAGATTGCTTAAGACTTCCACTAGGAGTGGAACTGTTGTCTTAAGATATGTGCATTATAAACTTTACTATATAATGTGAATTTCTTTCCCAAAATGCTGTGCTAATTTTCACTCATGCTATCAGCCATAATGTTTTTCATTTTCTACTTTATTGTAAACTCTTGATCCTATTAGGTTTTTTGTTTATATATGTATTTATTTGTTTTTATGTATGTATTTATTTATTTTTATTATGTATGCACTTATTCATTTATACTGTGTATTTAGTCACCACTAAAATCAGTAAAAATAGTATTTTGATTAGTTTGTTTCTGTTATTGTTGCATTTATCTGATTACCAGTGTGAGTGATAACTTTAAGTTTTAGTGTTTTTGCTGTTAGATTTTTCTCAGAACTTTTTCTTATCTTTCTTAATTGTTTGCCTTTGTTAATATTTGTTTAAGATGTTTTCTAACATTTACTTATACCAATCTACTCTCAGTTATAAAACTAATTACTCCTTACCATCTGTGGTTTGTCCTTTCATTTTTTTTTGTAATACTTTAATAAAAATATTTTTTTACTTTTAGTGAATTAACATGCATCGGCCTTTTCTTTTGTGATTTGCTTTCTCTATTTCTTGCTTAACACATGGTTTTTGAGATATCTCTTACACTTGTCAGAATGGCTGTTATTAGAGTCAGAAAACCACAGATACTGGTGTGGGCAGGGTGAAAAGGAAACACATCCCTTTGGTGGGTATGTAAATTAGCTCAAACATTATGAAAGACATTACTGAGATATCTCAAAGAACTAAAAATAGAGCTACCACTTGACCCAACAATCTTACTACTGGATATCCACCCAAAGGGGAAAAAAATGTACAGCAAATTCACCTGCACTCACATGTTTTTTACAGCACTATTCACAATAGCAAAGTAATGGAACCAAACTAAGTGTTCATCAATGGTTTACTGGATAAAAAATATGTGATACATATAATATACCTGCATAGTATTCTATGATGTGTGTACATATGCATGTATTTAAATATGTATATTTACATAAATATATATATGTACCATTGTATGTCTACAAGTTCCCATTGTTGGGCTCCCCTAAGTTATAAGATGCTATACTTGATTTTCTGCTTAGGAGAGAGTTATTTAGGGTGATGGCCTCCAGCTTCATTTATGTTTCCTTGAAGAACATAATTGCATTTTTTGAACACCTGCATGTACACACATGCACAAACACCGGGTGTAAAAATCCAAGTGTAAAAAAGAATGCAACATGTCCTTTGTAAATTTTATTTATTTATTATTATTATTTTTGAGACAGAGTCTTGCTCTGTCGCCGGGCGCCAGGCTAGAGTACAGTGGTGCAATCTCAGTTCACTGCAACCTCTGCCTCCCGGGTTCAAGCAATTCTACTGCCTCAGCCTTCCCAAGTAGCTGAGACTACAGGCGTGCACCACTACGCCCAGCTAATTTTTGTGTTTTAGTAGGGACAGGGTTTCTACTAAATGTTGGCCAGGGTGGTCTGGATCTCTTGACCTCATCATCTGCCTGCCTCGGCCTCCCAAAGTGCTGGGATTACAGGCATGAGCCACCGTGCCCGGCCCATTCTGAGCTTTTTAACTACAGAGAATGATTTATAATAATGAGTTATTAAAATGTAATAATTAAACCTCTGACTAGCTTTAAAATATATTTTATTTATTAATTAAATCATTCTTACTCTTTGCCAGTTTTTTAATAGATATTTATTAGTATCTACTGTGTATATAAATTGTGCATTTACCAAGGAATCCATAGTAAAACAGATACGTGTTTTTCCTTGTATAGTTTATATTTCAACAAAAACGTAGGATTTGAAGAAGATTTTATTATAATAATTGTGGTGGAAAAA
This sequence comes from Saimiri boliviensis, assembly GCF_048565385.1. NCBI lineage: Eukaryota > Metazoa > Chordata > Mammalia > Primates > Cebidae > Saimiri > Saimiri boliviensis. Next base: position 55,047,104 of record NC_133453.1, on the reverse strand, counting down.
TACATGGTATTAGTATATAATTTTTTTTTTATTTTATTTCTAAATTACAATTCTTTCTTTCCCTTGTGACTAGGATAATGTTTTGTACATAGTAGTATTTATGTAATTATTTGCTTAGACTTGGTTGAACTTACATCTTCCCATTTTACTTTTCTGTAGTGAGGAGTTTATATATAGACATTCGACTGAAGACATATATGAGAATTTTATTTTCCTAAATGTTTTGTTTCCAGTAATTTATAAATGATTAACTTAAGGATATATCTTAATGGTTATTTTTACTTGTATTATCAAATGTAAATTTTGTAAATGTGGATGAAACTTTATTATAAAGTATTACAATAAATCTACTAAGCTTTAATAGTTTCTCATAAGAACAATCATAAAATTAAAATAAATTGGAAGTTCTACTAACCTGCTAATATGTCACAAACTTTTATTTTTCCCCTATCTCTATTATATTTTAATACTTTATTTCAATCTCACTTGAAATAATGTAGACTGGAATAATAGATAATAGATTAAGAAATGTGTTTTCCACTCATCATTCTCATCATTTTCATCATCTTTATCATCATCCTATGTCATCTAATTTGCATTCAGACATTACCTATTTTGTTTTTCATCTTAAGTGTGATCATGGCAGGGACAATAAAGACTATTAATTGTACATTCACTAGCTTATATTTATTGATGAATTACTCTGTTTTAAGAAAAATTCTAATAACTTTCTTTGTATCTACTTACAATTTCATCTGAGCATTAATATGTATACGAAGAAACTGAGTTACTGAGACATTATGAAACCTCTCAAGAACACAGAAGCAATGAGGAGAGAAACTAGGATGCAAAACTAGACAGTATGAACCAAGAAGCAATTTTATCCATTTTATTATTGGAGACATCGATATATTTAGACACAGTAAAGTGCTTTGATGTTAGTTTATTTGGGGTCATGTCATACTATATGCCTATTGCTGGGGAAGAAAGTAATCATCTCAACAGTGAGACTGCATTTAATAGCAGATTATAAGTTATTTCTCAATTATGCAGAAGAGAAAATAAATCTAATGAGCACTGTGTAACTAATCACTGTGTGCCTCATAAATTATTGCCTATTGATTTCCTTAAAAAAGTAAAAGCTCACAATCCACTGTCTGATTCCTTACTACAGAAAAGGGATTAGTAAAGGTAGGGAAGGCAATGGGTTTACACATATCTAAAATGGAAGACAAAAGTTGATGCAGAACTAAAGCTGAATAAATCAGGACACATAGGTGGAGCCTTTTTTCCCCCACCGTCTATTTTACCACGACCACCAATAACCACAAAAAGAATGCATCAGTGACAGAAAATTCAAGAATCTCTTTTCAAATCTGTCAGTTAAAAGAGAATTTTTTCTTTTGTAATGCCATGCCACTATTGTGACTATTTTTTATGGAAAATTATTGTATCCCACCTTGTCCTTTAGTTATCTATGCACATGGTTGCCTATCCTAATTGATTTCTTTTTGTGTTGTCTGTTTGTTTTTATTAATGCACATGGTTGCTTATCCTAATTGATTTCTTTTTGTGTTGTCTGTTTTTATTATTATTTATTTATTTTTTATTATACTTTAGGTTCTGGAGTACATGTACAGATCATGCAGGTTTGTTACACAGGTATACATGTGCCAAGATGGTTTGCTGCATCAACCCCCCCACCATTGTCATCTACATTAAGTATTTCTTCTAATGGTATCCCTCCCCAGTCTCCTACTCCCTGCTATCCCTCCCTACTCCTTCCACCCCCCAAGAGGCCCCACTGTGTGGTGGTCCCATCTCTGTGTCCTTGTGTTCTCATTGCTCAACACCCAATTATGAATGAGAATATGTGGTTTCGCTTTCTGTTCTTGTGTCAATTTGCTGAGAATGATGGTTTCCAGCTTCATCCATGTCCCTGCAAAGGACCTAAACTGATTTTTTTTATGGCTGCATAGTATTCCATGGTATATATGTGCCACATTTTCTTTATCCAGTCTATCATTGATGGGCATTTTACTTGGTTTCAGTCTTTGCTGTTGTGAACAGTGCTGCAATAAACATATGTGTGCATGTGTCTTTATAATTGAATGTTTTATAATCCTTTGGGTATATACCCAGTAACAGGATTGCTGGATCAAATGGTGTTTCTATTTCTAGATCCTTGAGGAGTTGCCACACTGTCTTACACAATGGTTGAACTAATTTACACTTTTCGCCAACAGTGCCAAAGCATTCCTATTTCTCCACATTGTCTCCAGAATCTGTTGTCTCCAGATATCTTTTAATGATTGCCATACTAACTGGTGTGAGATGATACCTCAATGTGGTTTTGATTTGCATTTCTCTAATGACCAGTGATGATGAGCTTTCTTTCATATATTTGTTGGCTGCATAAATGACTTCTCTTGAAAAGTGTCTGTTCGTGTCTTTTGCCCACTTTCTGATAGGGTCGTTTGTTTTTTTCTTGTATATTTGTTTAAGTTCTTTGTAGATTCTACATATTAGCCCTTTGTCAGATGGGTAGCTTGCAAAAATTTTTCTCATTGTGTTGGTTGCCAGATCACTCTAATTATTGTTTCTTTGCTGTGCAGAAGCCCTTAATTTTAATTAGAACCCTTTTGTCTATTTTGGCTTTTGATGCTGTTGCTTTTGGTGTTTTAGTCATGAAGTCCTTGCCCATGTCTATTTCCTGAATGGTACGTCCTAGGTTTTCTTATAAGGTTTTTATGTTGTTAGGTCTTACTTTTAAATCTTTAATCCATCTGGAGTTAATTTTTGTATAAGGCGTAAGGAAGAGATCCAGTTTCAGCTTCCTGCACCATTTATTAAAAAGGGAATCCTTTCTCCATTGCTTGTTTTTGTCAGGCTTGTCAAAGATCAGATGGTTGCAGATGTGTGGCAATACTCCTGAGGCATCTGTTTTGTTTCGTTGAGCTATATCTTTGTTTTGGTACCAGCACCATGCTGTTTTGATTACTGTAGCCTTGTAGTATAGTTTGAAGTCAGGTAGTGTGATGCCTCCAGCTTTGTTCTTTTTGCTTAGGATTGTCTTGACTATGTAGACTCTCATGGTTCCATATAAAGTTTAAAGTGTTTTTTTTCCAATTCTTTGAAGAAAGTCAATGGTAGCTTGATGGGGATAGCATTGAATGGCTGACATCATGAATTTGTCTTGTGAATGATGGGACCTAAAATCATACACAGAGTCCTTAGAAATTTTTAGTGAAATTCACTAAATATCCTTAAACATTGGGATAATATACTTCAGCTAAGTATTACACAAAGATATAACTTTGCTGGAAACTAGGCCACAAAGGAAGTCTTAATAGAACTTTTTTCATGAAGCCAGCTGTTTAAAAATTTCCCTTATAGCCACTACAAAATAGAAAACTATACAGCATGACTTTAAAACATGAAAAAGCAAGCTTAGTAAGATTTCCAGAACATATATGTAATATATACTTGGGAAATGGTAACACATATGTATTTTGTTTGTTTGTTTGTTTTATTGTTTCAGCCCTAGGTTTTCAATGCTAACTGGAAAAGATTGAAGCAAACAAAAATAGGCACTCCGTTTTTCTTCACTCATTTTTATTACTGTTGTTTGGTTGATTGATCAAATCATTTTTAGCTTCGGCAAGTAACACATTCCATACATTTTTGTACTTTGAAAATTACTGTGAAATTCTTCCAAATGATTGATAGTAATGTGGCTGGGAAAACAGTTTATGTGCATATTTTTAATTAGGCATTTTTACATGTTTATGATTTCATGAAAAATAAAAGATACAAATTTATGATAAATTTTTATTTTAGAAATAGCTGTGCAAACTATACAAATATGAGAACATTTACAATGAAACATAATATCTATCTATTTCTTTCCCTATTGTTCTAGTTAAAGAATCAAAAGTCTGGGTCTACCACTTATTCACTATATTACATTGAGTGTGTAATGTTAGTGCCCTGTTCCTCAATCTCTTAATTTGTAAAATGAGGAAAATAAAAAGATAAAAATTTTCTTAATTTCTTATACAAATTTAAATGAAAGTGTATCTGCCTCTGATGATTAGTTTATGAAGAAAATGCACATACAATTATTTAACTTTCATTTTTTTACTGCATTAAATATATATACTCCCCAGGCACCTAATAGACTAATTTCTACAGCAGCAATACCATAGCTTATTTTTGTAAACTCTACATGTATTTAAGTATATCATCTTGCATAAATAGTTCACTTTCATTTTCTCAGTGTTCAGTATCCTTAAAATTCGTTTATAAATATTGTATTTATGAACCCTATATCACAATAGCCAGCTGTTACAACTAAGGTACTTATTATTCTTCTTTGAAGAATACTTGTTAATCATCTGCAAAAATCTACTTAAAACTCGTTCTCGAGATGTGAGTTCAAGCATCTTGCCCATTTAGTATTCATGATATTATTGTGTCATCCAGAAAGAATGGGAAACAAATAAGACACAAATGTTTTTCTGCTTGCCAGTTTGCTATGGCTATGTATTACATTACAAATATTTATATGCATACTATAATAGTGTGAAAAATACTGTTTTAAGAAGGATATAGAGTAAGCTCTACTTAGTTTCTTTCCAGGGTTATAAGATATATTAGTCTGCTTGGGCTGTCATAACCACACACTAATTAGTTTATATAACAGATATTTATTTGCTCACAGTCCTGAAATCAAGAAGTCCATGAGCAAAGTGCAGCAAATTTGGTTTCTGATATAGTTTGGCTCTGTCACCACATAAATCTCATCTTGAATTATAGTTCCCATAATTCCCACATGTTGCAAGAGGGACCCAGTGGAAGATAACTGAATCATGGTGGTGATCTTTTCCATGTTGTTCTTATGGTAGTGAAAAAATCTCATGAAAAATGATGATTTTATTAATGGGAGTTCCCCAGCACAAGCTATTTCCTGCTTCCATGTAAGACATGACTGCTCCACATTTGCCTTCTGCTGTAATTGTGAGGCCTCCCCAGTCACGTGGAACTGTGAGTCAATTAAATCTCTTTCCTTTATAAATTACCCAGTTTGAGTATGCCATTATTAACAACATGAGAACAAATTGGTACAATATCCACTGGTCTCAGGTAATAACTGGTTAAGGCAATTGTACTTTTGCTTTTTTATGCTAACTTGGTAGATCAAAAACACACAATTCCCTGGATCTCAAAAAGAGTCAGTATAAATGATAATATCTGAACATTTGTCGTTTAGAAAGTCATTAGATGATTCCAATGCATCTAAATGTTACAACCTTGGCATTTTGGCTCAATAGTTTCTCTACAAACTATTGGTAGCTTTTTGAAGAAAATGAATCCTGGCAACTGACTATAATAAATTTAGCTTCTAAAGGACTAAAATGTGGCAGTTACATTCTTGATGTATAAACTGTTTGTATATTTTCTTTTTCTTTTACTTTAAAAAAATTTGTTTATGCCAGGGCAAAGTTAATACATTATTGAGAATTGTATTATCAAATGATGAGTTGGGCCATCTTGTTTTGTAGCAGATGGTAAATATTTAATAAGGGAATGCCCCACACAGTCTCTAGTTATTAAATGTAAGCTGCTGCATGTTTTCAATATCCTCCATGTTTATTCTCAGTGTTAGTGTTTAGGTAGTGTTCTCTGACACAGACAAAAAAAATTCTAATACTGTTATTCTCATGTAAAAGTCAGGAAGATGTATTCCAGGGGAAGACAATTTCATTAGCTAAACAAGATATTAAATTCAGAGTGACTTGACTTGGAAATTGGATTATATTTTTCTCATGTTAAAAACTTGTTCAAATCTGATCCACTATTTAAAATGAATATGGCTAAGTTCCAAATTATTTTTTTCTTCACTGTCAACTTATCTGGAACATGCTGACAATGGAGTGACCCAATTTATGAAAGCTCTATCTATCTGAATAATAATAACTTAAATTATGATAAAACTTTTCTTAAGGAAAAAGTATATTTCAGCTTTTAAATTTCCAGTACAATTAAGGGACACAATGGTTTATCTTGCTTCTAAGTTTTATTCTAATAATGAATTGACAAATGTGGATTAAACAAGACTTGGACATGCTCCAAACTGTGCTTGATCACTGTAAATAAGATTTTCCCATGAATAAATATCCACGAAAGAGGATATTTATTTTGACAGTAGACTTCTGTCTACTGTCAAAAGATTTAGCATATATATATATATAAATTATAAATTATATATATAAATTTTATATATATAAAATATATTTTATATAAATAAATATATTATATTTATATATATATAAATAAATATATTATATATAAATTATATATATAAATATATATATATATATATATAAAATTTGGATGCTTTAATAGTGTAATCAATACTATTAAAATGTTCTTAACCAGGAGCACTACAGGCAATAAACAATAGCTAATAAAAATTAAAAGGTGACAAATTGACTATTTCATAGTAAATTGGGCAGAATATCATGTAAAGTAGCAGTAAGTTTCAGCTTGTTGAAACTCTAATTACAACTTTTTGAGGCAGCAGTAAGTCTTACCTCAGTACATTCAAAAGTGAGCGCCAGAAAAGAAAAAAAAAAGACAATATAAGAAGTATAAAGCAAAATGTGGGAAACATAATTTTTTAAATGTTTAAACAATATAGAAAAGTAATATTCACCTATTCATATATATCTTGCTAGTTATACTGAGAAAAATAGTAAAGGAAATTACATAATACTAAAAAAACAAACAGCCAAATTGAAGTTAATGTATCTTAATCTCTGCTTGCTTTAACTTGAGAATGTAAAAAGGTGGTTGAATTTAGAAATAGAAATTCCATTTGACCCAGCAATCCCATTACTGAGTATATATCCAAAGGATTATAAATCGTTCTTATATATCCAAAGGATTATAAATCGTTCTATTACAAAGACACATACACATGCATGTTCATTGTGGCACTGTTTACAATAACAAAGACTTGGAACCAAACCAAATGCTCATCAATGATAAACTGGACAGGAAAAATGGGGCACATATACACCACGGAATACTATGCAGCCATAAAAAATGATGAGCTTGTGTCCTTTGTAGGAGCATGGATGAACCTGGAAACCATCATTCTCAGCAAACTGACACAAGAACAGAAAATTAAACACCTCATGTTTCCACTCATAGGTGGTAATGAACAATTAGAACACTTGGAAACAAAGAGGGGAACATCACACACTGGGGTCCGTTTTGGGGGGCTATGGGAGGGATAGTGGGAGGGAGGGTGGGGGAGGGATAATGTGGGGAGAAATGTCAGGTATAGGTGAAGGGGGGATGGTGGCAACAAACCACCTTGCCATGAAAGTACCTATGCAACAATCTTTCATTTTCTTCACATGTACTCCAGAATCCATAATACAATAAATAATTTTTTTTAAAAAAAAAGGTGGTTGGCATCTGAGTGTTAAAAAAAATGAAAAGAAAATCAGCTAAGACATTTCTAACAAATATATATTGGAACTAGAGTAGAAATTTCATTTTTCCTTGTAAATTTACTCTTCATTTACATTCATGAATTTCACCACAGGACACATAAGGTATTATACAGAATAACAGGGAACTGTAAAGCATGTATAGAGGAGTTGAGTTAAAGGCTACTAAATAGAAGTATCTTGAATTATAAATAAAGAGAGAAGGAAAAAAATAAGAAATTATAAACTAAAACAGTTGTGTAAAAAATAAGTTATTTTGCAAAAATTCCACTATTTACAAAGGAAAAGAATTAGAAATATGACTAGGACTAGAAAGAAGATGTAGAAAAAAGAGAGCTTTAAAAAAGAATGTTGCTTAATAGTGAGCCTCCCAAGTTTAAGGAGAGATGTGACATAGTACTCATGGAAAACACCACTGATTTTAGAATAGAATTAATAAAATATATTTTGCATAGAATTGTATTGACAATCTAGGAAGTAAGTAATGTATGAAAATCCAGTATTAGATATTTAATACTAGATCTGCATTTGATACAAGTGTTACAGATTTAATATTCAATGTTCATGTCATTACTTATTTCCTAGCTTGATAGCTGTATCACGTGATAGTGGTATCACAGTGTTGTTTCAATTTTCTCTGATGGCGTATGATGTGGAAAACTTTTCCATATGCTTATTTTCTATCTGTATATCTTCCTTGGTGAGGTATCTGTTAAGATCTTTGCCCCATTTACTTATTTGGATTGTTTGTTATCTTATTGTTGAGTTTTAAGGGCTTTTGTTTATTTTAGACAACAGTCTTTAAATAGATGTGTCTTTTGTAAATATTTTCTTTCAGTCTGCGGCTTTTCTTCTCATTTTCATAGCATTGTCTAATGTATTTGTTAAATTTGTACCTAGATATTTCATTTTTGGGAGGCATTAATGTAAATGATTATATGTTTTTCATTTCAAATTACATGATTCTTTAGTGTTACATAGGGAAATTATTGACTTTTATATATTAACTTTAAATATTGCAACCTTGTTATAATTGCTTATTAAGTGAAGGACTTCTTTTGACTCTTGAATTTTCTTTTTTTCATTTGCATTTCTTTCACTTCATTTATTTATTTATTTTTTATACTTTAAGTTCTGGGATGCATGGGCAGATCGTGCAGGATTGTTACACAGGTATACACGTTCCATGGTGGTTTGCTGCATCCATCCCTCCATCATCGACACTGGGTAATTCTTCTAATGTTATCCCTCCCAGTACCCCACCCTCTACTATCACTCCCCTTCCCAGCCTCCCCCGATCCCACAGCAGGCCCTGGTGTGAGATGTTTCCCTCCATTAGTCCATGTTTCTCATTATTCAACACACACTTTTGAGTGAGAACATGCGGTGTTTGGTTTTCGGTGCTTGTGTCAGTTTGCTGAGAATTATGGTTTCCAGTTTCATCTATGTCCCTGCAGGGACTCTTGAATTTTCTATACAGACAATCATATCCTCTACAGACAAAGACAATTTTTTATTTCTTTCTTTCCAAGCTGTATGCCTTTTATATACTTTTCTTATTGCATTAGAAAGAAATTCCATTATGATGAAAAGGAGTAGTGAGAGGGGATATCCTAATCTTTTTCCTGATCTTAGCAGAGAAAGTTCATCACCATTAAGTATGATAACTGTAGGTTTGTTGTTGATATATCATCAAGTTAAGGAGATTATCTTGTACTTTTAGTTTTCTGAAAGGTGTTTTAAAAATCATTAATTGGTGTTGGATTTTGTGAAATGCTTTTTCTGCATCTATTGATATTGATTTTCACTATCATATATCTGTTTGATATTTTTCCTTTTGTATTTCTCTTGCTTGAGATTTGTTGATCTTAAGTTTGTGAGTTTATATTTTTATTATTTGTGAAAGCGCTTACCTATTATTTTCCAAATATGTTTTCTGCTCGATTCTTTCTAACTTATCCTGGAACTCCAATTGTACATACATTATAATATTTTATTGGATATATCAATATATAATTTTGATATATATATATGTATACATGTACATTAAAGGGCTTACTGTAAAACATAGTGTGAACTTTTGTACTCAATGATAAGCAAAAGCAACCTAATTAAAAATGAACAAAATATTTGAAATATTATTTCACAAAAAAAGAATTGATAAATAATTATTACATAACAGAATGCTCAACATAACTAGCCTTCAGAAAAATGCATATTAAATTTCCATGAGATGCTCAATTTATTAACAAAAGATTCAATGTTTTTGACTTGGATATGGAGTTACTAGAACAGTCACATATTTGCTGATCAAAATAAAAAATGTACAACTTTGGGGAACAATTTAACAGCTTTTCATTATTAATTAATTCATTAATTATTTTTATTCAGTTAGACACACATATGTGATAGGACTTAACTAGTCCAATTCTGGATATTTGCCCAAGGAAAACAGAACATCTATATACATGATGATTTATATACTTATGTTCCTAGTAGCTTTATTCATACTAACCCCCAAACCTAGAAAAAGCCAGACTTTTCAACAGCTCAATGGATTGTGAATTGTGTATCTATAAAATGGAATATACCTCAGAAATAAAAGTGTATAAACTACATGAATTAATCTCAAAAACATTATGCTTGACAAAACACTACATTCAAAAGAATATATGATTTACATAAAATTCTAGATTAAGCACAACTAATCTACAGTTACAGAAACTACATATGTGGTTTTCATGTGCTGAGGATAGAAGAATGACAGCAAAGAGAAGCTTTTATGTTGATGAAAATGATTGTGGTGGTGTTTATATGGATATTTAAATTTTCAAAACACACTTAACTCTACAAATAAGCTAGTTGCATTATACTGATGTAAATTTTACATCAATAGATATGAACAATAGGAGAATATATTTCTCTGTCACCTGTATAGCTACACAAATCAGTCACAGCAGGGTTAGAAGGTTAGAAGGACTGAAATATTTTAATAAAGAAATATAGAAATATGGTTCTAGATCTTTTATGCTTATGACACTGAACACACACACACACACACACACACACACACAAATTCATACTGGTTTCTATTTACCCCTAGGCACAAAGGGCTTAGCTCTTGTTAGAATTAACATTTTAATTTTTCAATTTAGTGAAATTTTCTTTCTTTGCTTCCTTAGCTAGATTGCTTTTTAGGAATGTATGATTTTTGTAGTGTGCTCAACCAGTCCTATTTGTTATACGTTGACTAACAGTCTCTTAAAGCTTTTGAGATAGTGGAAGTACGCTCATAAATATCACCTGTGCTGTGTTCCTTTCCACCTCATAAGCATTAATTCTTATGTTTTAAACATAACCTTAAACATGCATGTATCTTAGAAGATAGTGTTTTGTATGCTTCAGATTCAATTTACATAAATAATATTGTGTAATAAATATTATTCTAATTTTTCATCTAAATTTATGTTTTTCTGATTTGTGTTTTCCCTTTTTTCACTCATTACACAAACTCAGTATTTCACAAATTGTTCTCTATAAAATAAGAATTTTATGAATCTCTTTTAAAAATGGGTTCTTACAATGGTTTAGAAAACTCTATATACTATATATTTCTATATTGAGGGTTTAGCCACAATGCTAAATTATTAATGTAATAAAGTATTTTAAAAATTCTAATTTGCTTACAAATGTCAATGTGTACATAAAAAATATTTTTCTTTCCACATTTATGAAGTTTCCATGGAACAAAAATTAAAAATATTTCTGTAGCTATGCATACAAATGTATGTGACCTAAATATTTCTAGAACTTTATTACTTCACTATACATTGTGTCCTACTTTGAAAACATTGTCTCAGTAATCTGTTTTTAAAATTTTATCATTTCTTCCTGTGTCACAGCCCATATCTCTTCTTTCCAAAGTAATCCAGATTTTAATGTGTTGCCCTCTTCTTTTACTCGCATTCCACTTGACATCTATCCAATGATATTGAGGTTGTTTTGCTAACTAGAAGCTCACATAGGACTTATCAAATCAAAGGCTTAGCAGTTTTGTGGTTAGATAAGGATTGATTTATTTAGGAGAGGGTTCTCAAATGCCAATACCTCAAGGTTTTTTGGGAACCTTCACAAAGTAGTTTTCCAAACTATTACTTTCGTTATATCTGTTTGGCTTCGTCTCTCAGATCTAGAGGTATGAAGATCTATTATACATCCTTTTATTCATATTTCCATTTGTAATCGGTATTTATAAATGTAAGTAGTCACACTTATACATTTTGCAAAAATTTATACTTATTGCTTCTGACAGAGTTGAAGAATGATTAGTTCATTGAAGAATTCAAATATGTTCATTTTTATTCAGCTTTGAGAAACGTTTTTCTTTCTTACTCTTAAATATAAAATTAATTAAAAAGTCAATAATCATCAGTTTTTGTGAAAAATTCTAATCACAAAGTACATAAAAACAAAAATAAACAAAACAACAAAGAAAACAAGTTGAGTAGGATAACTTTTCTAAAGTAAAAAATAGCATCAGCATCAAAAGAAAACTTTAAAACTAAACAAAATACTTAAAGTGATAAGGGAATATATTGCATTCATGAACCAACAGAGGTGAATGTTGTTTAAAAGGAATCAATTAAAATACTCTAAAAAGTTAAATATAATAACAAAAAAATATCAATCATTAGAAATGATTGGGAAGAATAAAAATAGAAAAAGACAATGTTTAAGAAAATTACTGAATCAGTCCTAAAGTTACTGGAATAGAAAAATTAGAAACAAAGAGAGAAAATATTAAGCAAATAAAATGAAACTTATTTTTTATCTATTAAAGAACCTTCTATGTGCTCAGAATAATAACTGGAAATTAGTATTAATGTAGACTTCCCATGTGCTCAGAACAATTACTATATAAAATCCACATAAAGATGCAACATTTTGAAATTTCACGTGATGAACAGAAAAAGTTTAGTAGCCTAATATGTGTGGATGAAGGATAGGGTGCTCTTAATTCAGAAGAATTAAAATCTGATTTTAAAAATCAATTCGTGATGCCAGAAGACAGTGGAGAAATTCTTTTCAAGTTTCCAAGGACAAATAAGCTCTGCAGCATAATTAAATCATCAGCCAGATTGCTAATCCTTCTTGAGAACAGGATAAATACATTTTCAGTCATAGAAGGAAAATAAAAGCTATACCTCCACATCTTCTTTGAGAGGCTTATACAAATGTACTTTAGCAACAGTAACATCAACACCCCCACAGCCATCACCACTACCAACAGCAATAACTATAGCTCATAGAAAGAGAACAGAAGCCAGGAAATTGTGAAAACATCCTGTGTTGAAATTGGAAGTCATTTAAAAATCATTTCTAAAATGCTACAAGATTTGAAGGAAGGGGTGGGTATGAAATAGAAATGTCCAGAAATAAAATAAGTTATCAAGCAAGAGATTTTTGAAAAATATTGAAGCTATGTAGTTACCAACATATGCAAGTAAAAATTAGCATTGTATGTGAAACAATAACAATGTGGGATTTTTATCACAGGATAATGTTTGACATGACATTGACTAATAAATTCAGTCAGTGATATAAGCTCTGATTATTGACTCAAATTTCTGTTAAAGCTATTGTTACACATTGTTGTGATAGATTTCTTTTATTTAATAGCTTTATTGAGGTATAACTGATGTACATATTTAATGTATAAAACTAATGAGTAGATATTATGCATACACCCATGAAACCACAATCAAGGTAAAACACATACTCATCACTTTGAAAAGTTTCTGTTTCCCTTTCCCTTTTGTAATGGTAAGAACACATCGTGAAATCTCCAAATAACAAATACTTAACGTGCACAATAGAGTATTACTAGCTATAGGCACCACGTTGTACAGCAGAGCTCTAGAATTTATTCATCTTGCATAACTGAAACTTTGTGCCCCTTGCCCAACATCTCTTCATCTCTCTCTTCCTCCAGCCCCTGAAAACCACTATTCTATTCTCTCCTTCTATGAATGTGACTATTTAAGATGTCTCACATAAATTGAATTATTTAGAATTTGTCTCTTTATGACTGATTTATTACACTTAGCATAACGCCCTCCTGGTTTATCATGTTGTCACAAATGGCAGGATTTCTTTTTTTTTTTTTTTTTAATGAATACCATTCCATTGTATATATAAAACACATTTTATTTATCCATTCATCTGTTGATGGACAGACACAGGACAGATACAGATTGTTCTACACCTGGTCTATTGTGAATAATACTGCAATGAACATGAAAGTTACATCTCTTCAAAACACTGATTTTATAGATGTTGGATATATACTTAGAAGTCAGATTGCTGGGTCACATAGTAGTTCCATTTTCAATTTTTTTGAGGAATCTCTATGCTATTTTCCTTAGTAGCTGCACCGCTTTACGTTTCCATCAACATTGTTACAAGGGTTCCAGTTTCTCCACATCCCGGCCAATACCTGTTATCTTCTTTTAAAATTTGTTTATAATAGACATTATGACAGGTGTGGGGTGATAGTTCATCAAAACTTTGCTTTGTGTGTCCCTGATTACCAAGAACATTGAACATCTTTTCATATACATGTTGATCATATTTATGCCTTTTTTGGAGAAATGTCTATTTAGGTCTTTTGTCCATTCCTTAAGCAGGTTATTTTTAAAATTAAATTAGTTTTTATTGTGCTATTTCATTTTAGATGTTTCTTGTATGTTTTTAATGTTAACCACTTGTCAGATACATGGTTTTCAAATAATGTTCTCCCATTCAGTAGGTGCCTTTTTATTGTTTATTATTTTCCTTGCTGTACAGAAGATTTTTAAGATTTTACTTGGCTTGATTAAGGAGACTCAAACTGAGACTCAAAACCAACAACAGAGTGCTTTCAAGTAACAAACATTTTTTTTTGTCCAGACATTTCCAGGATTTAGTGGAAATAAATCGGTCCAAACAAGTTTTAATATCCAGAAACATCAACACAGCTGTCCATGTTTGAAAACATAAGGCTCAAGGAAAAGTGGATCCTCATGGTCTGGAATTATTCATTGAGGGGATAATGCATCTGCTTTTTATATTCTAGTTCTCAAAAAGAGAGAGTGGGCTTCCTTTTCCTCAAAATCAAGGAATATGGGAGAGGTATAAGAGTGTCAAATCTTAGAGGAAATGAATATATAGTATCTAAAGTTGAGAAAATTCCATTCAGCTTGATATTTAAAACTGTGGCAGAACTTATTGTAGAGAGTGATCCAAAAGGTATAAATGGTTGTCTGCTGTTGGAGATGTAGAACTGAGAAGGAGGACTGTGGGGAGGTAGATATATATGTTTATTTTTCATTTATGCCTATTAATATTGTTTATATTTTTTACCTATAGCTATGCATGTGTATGCATTGTTTTGACAAAATATGAGTTTCACATGTATATCTTCAAAAGAGTTGTATTTATGGAGCTTATGACAGAAGAATAAACTACTGATTAATGAAACAAAATCTTAGCTGTAATCACATCTCTGAGGACAATTTTGTAGATTATGTTGACATAGATTATTATCTTTACAAAGTATAATTTCTGTTCTCAAGCTTTGCAGTGGCAGAAAGCAGACCTTCTTGGAATATCCGTATGTAGTCTCACTGTAGAGGACTCATTTTGACCAAGTTTATAAAACAGTGCAGTGACTAAAACAAATAATAATGAAGTATATATTTCAAGATAGCTAGAAGAAAATGTTTTGAATGTTGTCACTACAAAGAAATGATAAATGTTTAAAGTGATGGGTACGATAATTACACCAATTTGATCATTATATGTATACGTACGTGCATTGAAATGTCACACTATACTCCATAAATATGTACAATTATAATGTGTCAAATATAAATTTAGAAATTAATTTTAAAAAAATAGTAATACAAAGAGATAATTGTCACATTTTTAATTGACAATTTAATAATGTAATAAATCACTGTATTAGTCTATACATGTATAAACACAATATAGCCACATTCAGTCAGTATTCAATTTGAAATAATTGTATATTCACAAAATTCACAAGCATAGCCAATAGCCATATCTGAAGATGAGACCACAGAGAATATTCTGTAGAAATAAAAGACCTCAAAAATGTCAATGTTTGTCAACGACGAGAGGAAAAGATGAACAAAACTCTCTTAAATTGCTGTTTCAT
The DNA here is from genome assembly GCF_048565385.1 of Saimiri boliviensis. Lineage (NCBI taxonomy): Eukaryota > Metazoa > Chordata > Mammalia > Primates > Cebidae > Saimiri > Saimiri boliviensis. The sequence continues at coordinate 55,031,363 of NC_133453.1, read as the reverse complement.
CTTCTATCAATTCAATTCAATGGATGAATCCTTTCCACTGCACTAAAATTTAGTTTGGTACTTTGTCATTTTTTTTATCATTTTAAACAATGCCAATTTAAATTATATGATACTGCAATGTAAATACCTGATGTATCTAAATGATGAAACACCAATCCTTGCCGAAAATAATAAAACAGCACATATTCAGTATTAGTTGTGACAGTTACTACAGTTCCTAGATTACAAACAGCTTTTCCTTAGTTAAGAAGTGCACCAATGAAGTAAAGACACACAGAGATAACAAACATTGAATAAATATAACGAACAGGGCTTCAGAGACTTGTGGGAAAAGGTAAAAAATTTGAAATTCCATAAGGACAGGGAAAGAGTATGATGCTGAAAATCCTGCATTTGGTGAAAGACATAGATCTATAGATTCATAAGGTTGAATGAATCCTATGCAGAATAACACAAATATATGTTCAGATATATTATAAACAAAAAGCTGTAAACTTAAAATAAATAAACATCTTGAGAGCAGCCAGAGAAATACAGTTCATTATCTATAGGGAAACAATGATTTGAGTGACCACAGGCTCCTCATTGCAAATCTTGGAAGCCAGAAAAAAGGGGCCCAGCATTTTCTGAGTAGTGAAAGAAAAGAGCTATCCATTCAGAATGTTACTGAGTAAAAATATCATTTAGGTCAATGATGCAATAAAAACATTTTTATATAAAAGAAAATTAAAAAAAAAATTGTAGGCTGAAAAATGGTCTAAAATAATTGTCCAAGAAAATTCTTAAGAGAGAAAAAAACTATACTGGAATGATACTGGCAAAATCCAGAATGAATTAGGAAAATCTAAAGTGTCAATATATGGTAAATATAATAGGTATTTCTTCTCCTCTTGAGTTCTTTAAAATATGGTTGCAAGTTGAAAACAAAAAAAATATAGCACTGCCTCATGGAAGTTCAATATGTACAGATGAAAAATACAAGACAACCAGGGCACAAAAGGAAGAAAGTAAAGTGTGTGGTAAAAAGGTTTCTACATTGCAAAGGAGGTGATAAAAATTCTAAATAAGTGGCACAAATCTATAAATGTATTTTACAATTTCAAAGAAAAATATCTTCAATAGGTGAATAAACAGAAGGTGAAGATATCCATATGATGGACTATTAGTCACCAATATATGCTACAACTTGGATAGATCTCAAAGATATTCTGCTGAATGAAAGAAGACATTTTCAGAAGATTTCATGCTATGTGATTCGATATTAGTGATATTCTTGGAAAAAGATTATGAAGAAAACATATTAGTGGTTACTAGACATCACAGGAGGGTGTGACTATATAAGGATAGCATGAGGGAGTTTTTGGGGTGATGGAAATGTTTTTTATCAATATTACATTGGTGGCTATCGAGAAGTTATACATGTGTTAAAATTCATAGAATTATATACCAAAAGTTTGTCTTACTGTGCTATAATTTCAAAAATAAGCCAAATATTAAAACAATTTAATTCAACTTTTACTTTAGAGTCAGGGTTTATTAAATGGGTATTATTAATTCACAGGTTTATTAAATGTGTATACTGTATGAGACTGAGGTTTGGGGTATGAATAATTGCATCGTCCAGATAGTATAATTTCCAATAGGTAGCTTTTCAACTCTCACACCCCTCCCCACCTCTCTACTGTAGTAGTCCCCAGTGTCTGTTGTTCCCATATTTATATCCACGTGCATGCAATGTTTAGCTCCCACTTATAAATGAGAACATGTGATATTTGGTTTTCTGTTTCACATTAATTCGCTTAGGATAATAGCCTCCAGCCCATCCATGTTCTTGCAAAGGACATGAATTTGTTCTTTTGTTATGCCTGCTTAATATTTCATGGTGCTTATGCAGCACATTTGCTTTATCCAGTCCACCATGGATGGGCACATAGGTTGATTGCATGTCTTTGCTATTGTGACTAGTGCTGCAATGAACATGGGAGTGCATGGGCCTTTTTGGTAGAACGATTTATTTTCCTTTGGGTGTATATCAGTAATGGGATTGCTGGGTCAAATGGTAGCTCTGTGTTAAGTTCCTTGAGAAATCTCCAAACTGTTTTCCACAATGGCTGAACTAATTTCCATTCCCACCAACAGTGCACAATGTTCCCTTTTCTCTGCGACCCAGCTGACATCTGTGATTTTTTGACTTTTTAATAATATCTCCCTCTGTCGCCCTGGCTAAAGGGTGGTCGCACCATCCCAGCTCACTGCAATCTCTGCCCCCTGGGATCAAAGGATACTCCTGCCTCAGCGTGCTGAGTAGCTGAGATTACAGGTGTGTGCCACCACACCGGGTTAACTTTTTTTGTATTTTTAGTAGATAGCAGGTTTCGCCATGTAGGCTAAACTGATGTCGAGCTCCTTGCCTTAAGTGATCCACCAGCCTCAGCCTCCCAAATTGCTGGGATTGCAGACATGAGCTGCTGCACTCTAAGTGTCTTGTGATTTTGTTTTGCATTTGTCTGATGATTATGATATTGAGCATGTTTTTTCATATATTTGTTGGCTACTTGTATGGCTTCTTTTGAGAACTGTCAGCCCACATCTTTTGCCCACTTTTTAAAGGGATTATTTGTGTTTTGCTTGTTGATTTAAGTTCCTTATACATTCTGAATTTAGACCTTTATCAGATGCTTAGTTTGTGAACATTTTCTCCCATCCGTAGCTTGTCTGTTTACTCTGTTGATTGTTTCTTTTGCTGTGTAGAAGCTCTTTAGTTTAATTAGGTCCCACTTGTCAATTTTTGTTTTTGTTGCAATTGCTTTTGAGGACTTAGATTTTTCATATTGCTCTCTCTGTACTTTTAGTCAGCAAAAATATGTTAGTGTTTTCAATCAGCCATATGTTATTGATATAATGTCAACATAAATATCAATTACATCAAAGGTCCTGTTTTATTAAAAATACTTTCTTTCCTTTTATTGACTAAAATAATTAAATATATAATTTCAATCAATTTCACTGTGGATCACATGCATTTTTCCCAAGAATAACTAGAACTATGTAGAAAATGAAAATGCCATTTCCAATAGTTCTAAAGCTACATTAAAAAATTCTTTGCCTATTGACCAAACATCTATTTTTGTGTACAAAATATTGCAATTTGATTCAGTTTATTCTAAACAAATGGATCACATTAATGTATAATCTGATGTTATTACAGGAAACTTGAATTTTAATGAGCCCAGCTTGATTTGGATGAGTGAAGACAGGCATAACACAATTGAGTCAATTAGCAAGAATTTTGTAATCAATGTTGATTAAGAAAATTGGATGATAGTATGTGCAGAATTTGGAGGCATTTCCTCGCTTGAACATTAATATAGTGGAATAAACATTGGCATTTTAATGGTAGCACATTGCTCTGAAATAAAATGATAGATGCTTTTGATACATGTAGATATTAATCTGTATATCTTTTATTACACGTGACTGGAAATCCATTGAAAGTAGATCTAAGAAAGAAGGATAAGATTTTCTGCTTTAATTTTTCAGTAAATTATAATTTTTAAATCTGCTATCACTAAATATGTAATGAAATACATTGAAAATACAGAGATATAATTGTCATGATTATACTTTTGACCTAGACAACATGAATGAGTATATATCCTGGCTATGGAGTTTTGTTTGTTTCATGTCATTTGCACATTATATACAGTTGCTGTTCTGTCACTGTCACAGACTGTTTATCCCAAGGAGAAACCAATGTACTTAACTGACTTATGTTTATAGATAAAATATATGCACATGTTTTCTATCAGTTCTTTATAGCATCAATTGTTTTCTCCTTTGTATATTCACTTTCACTTTATAGGCTATATTGGAAATAATTCCATTTGGCTTTATTTAAATGTTCTTTTAAATTACAGTTTACCTAGCCCATTATCCTATATCACTTACTATACTTTTATTAATGATTTTGAAATATTATATAACTTCATGACATAGAGCTTAATATTGCATATAAATTTTCTTCAGTAATACTTTGAAATAATAAAAGCATTGTCTTTGTAATTATGAATCATGCCAGAGCTGAGAGCAACAATTCATATTAATTAACATAACATAAAGATTTAAGAAATTAAAATATGTCCCAATTATGATGCTGAGAATTATGTAAAAATTAAATATGTAAAATTAAAAATATGTATACAGACCAGAATAGTAAACTTACCTTGAAGGTAGAATGAATGTCTGTTACATTTTGTACCTGAATAAACAAACCTTTTCTTGAGTGATTGTGCCTGATCCAATTTTGTTTTTATATGTAATTTAGAGTTCATCAACCAAAGGAACTGAAAATCAATTTAAATATTATTTCGAGTAATAATTTTAAAATATTCCTAATTATCATTTGAAATAATATTTTCTTTTTCAAGTAATATAAAATATTATAAATATAATTTTGAATGTAATTATGGCCATTCTTTACATTAATTTCCAGAGGGATACCAGTATTATTTTGATGTACAAAATAAAAAATGTTACATTTTCTCAGATGTTTATTGATATGCTGATATTTTCTATTTATTTATTCATGAAGTGAAGAATTTTTGTGTCTAGTGTTAAATTTAAGTAATTATTTTTGCAAAAAAGTTAATCAGAGTATCTAAATGTGCCTTTAGTTCATGTTTTCCTAAGCTATTCTTGGAAAATTCTTGCCATAGTATCAATTTTTATATGAATGTTGGGTAGAATATGATTTGTTTAAAAACAGTAAGAGTTTATATTACAGCATCTAGTCCAGCGTTGTGATAGACACTGGAATTACTTTAAGAAAAAGGAGAGTGATATTTCTAACATGGAGTTGAACATAGTCTCTAAGTAATTTGCATCACACCGAGTATCACAAAAATGAAAGTATGGTGCTATTATAAAACATACAAAAAAGACGTTGACTATGATTCAGTGAAGGTCTCTCTGAAGGATATCTTATAGGCAGCATATAGCTAGATCGTGTTTTTTTATCCTGACAATAAATCTGAGTCTTTGTGTTTAAACAGGTGTAGAGCATTCATATTGAGAATGATAGCTGATATGACCGGATTAAAATACATCACTTTCTTATCTGTTTTTTATTTATTTGTTCTTTCCTTTTTTTCCTGCTTTTCTTGAGTTTAATAAGCATGTTTTAAGATTTGCATTATGTCCAAAATTACTCATAGAACTTTATTAAAAAATAATGTTTTCCTTGGTTTTATCACATGATAAACTCATGGGTTTATCTTCAGATAAATTTTTTTTTGTTGTTTTGAGACAGTCTTGCTCCTTCTCCCAGGCTGTTGTGCACTGGTGCTATGGATCACTGCAGCCTACAATTCCCTGGCTCAAATTATCCTCCTACCTCAACATCCTGAGTAGCTAGGACTACAGACGAGTACCACCTCACCTGGCTAATTTTTGTACTTTTTGTAGAGACAGGGTTTTGCTATGCTGGCTAGACTACCTTCAGGGAATATTATACCACTTCACAGATGTAAAGATTTTATAACTATTATAATTTTCAATTCTTCTTCCCTATGCCTTTACCATTGTTGTAATATATTTTATTTTACATATGTTATGAAGACAATAATTGTCACCATTCTGCTGTAAACATTCAGTTATCTTTTAATTAAAATCATAAAAATGGTTTTATTTCACCTTTCTTCATTCCATCTTGCATGCCTTTTAGTTCTTGGTTTTGATTCCGTTTCTGTGACTTTTTGTATTTATTCTACTTGAAGATCTTCCTTTAACATTTCTTGTAGAGTGGGTCAACTGATAGTTCATTTCCTCAGTTTTTGTTCATTTAAGTTTTATATTTGCTTGACATTTAAAGATCATTTTTATAGAATATTCTTCAAATTTCTGCTTGACTCTTTGTTTCTTTGTAAAGAGTTTTTTTCTCTGATTATCTTAAAGATTTCCTCTTTTCTTTGATTTTTCAGAAATTTGAATATGATAGGCATGGTTTCCCATTTTGTATTTATTCTGCCTTTTTTTCTTTGAGCTTTGCGGGTTTGCCGTTTAATGTCTATCACAATTTTGAAAAATTTTCTGCCACTATTTCTTCAAATATTTCTTGTTTTCATCCTCCTTTCTTCTACTTTGGCCATACTGATTGCTTGTATATCAGACCATTTTATACTGTCACACATTTTTGTATATTCTCTTCTGTTTTCCTTTTTTCTTTCTTTTTTTTTTCTCCTTGTATTTCTGTTTGGGTAATTTCTATTGACCTGTATTTAAGTTTAATAACTTTTTTTTCTCTGCTCCATGAAGTCTATTGGGTAGCCTGTTGAAGCCTTCATTTTTATCATGGTGTTTTGATTTCTAAGATTTCTTTCTTAATTTTTAGTAATTTTCCTTTATCTGCTGGAAGTATCTATCTGATTTTATATGATGTCTAACTTTTCATTTAAAGCCTTTAACGTATTTATCATTGTTATTTTATATTCACTGTCTCATTATGCCAATATCTTATTCTTATCTGATTCTGGTCATGATGATAATTTTTTCTTGTCAGCCAATGTTTATTCTGAACTTTTCACATACCTCATAAATGTTTGTTTTAAGACAGGCATGTTGTAAAATATAAAGGTAAGTAAGGCTGTGTTTGAAAGTGAGTGCAGTTTTTCTTTTGTTAGGACTTAGTGTAAGGGTATTGCACAACTCCCTAGTCAGAGGTTGGACTTGGTATAAAGATTTTATTGTAATGATTACTCTCAGTGCACTAGAAGATTCAGATTTTGCTAGTCAAATTTGGTGTTTAAAGTTTGGGCAAATTTGAGATTTCTCCTGTGTCGTTTATTTAGTTATACTCACTTTTGACTTTGGATGTTCTTTTTATGTTGGCTCCAAGTGAGACTCTGTTTCTTGCCTCTTCCCCAGTTGTATTCCACTGTTACTTTTACTCAGTGCTTGTTTAAGTGATGGTGTATGTTTTCATGTGTATGTGTGTGATGTGGTGGCAGGCATGCTATCTAATATTTTGATTAACCTTCAGTCTTAGGCATTATAAAAGTGGCTGTCAGTGGTGCTGCTCACAGAAGTGATTCTTTACCTCAGTCGGAGGTAATGCTGAGTCTAAATCTGTATTATTATCCTTCACCTACAAACAGAGATTTGTTTGTTTGTTTTGTTTTGTTTTGTTTTCTACCCACGACTCCCTCATCTGTACTCCTTTCCCACCTTTGCTATCAGGCTACAGATTTTGTTACCCTTCCCTCTAAAGCAGGCGTCTCCAAACTTGGCCTGGCTCTCCGGCCGCATGCGGCCCCCTGAGGCCATTTATCCGGTCCCCCGCCACACTTCAGGAAGGGGCACCACTTTCATTGGTGGTCAGTGAGAGGAGCACAGTATGTGGCAGCCCTCCAACGGCCTGAGGGACAGTGAACTGGCCCCCTGTGTAAAAAGTTTGGGGACGCCTGCTCTATAGGGAAGACTTTTAATTATTAATAGAGACAGGTGTGATGAGTCTGGGTAATTTTTGCAGGGACTACTACTCCCCATCATCCAACAAACAGGATGGTGGAAGCTTTTACTTAATTCTCTCTGAGAGTGAATGGTGAGATACCTTGAGGAAAGTCTGTAAGATACTGCAAACCGCCTATGTCAGTGGCCCGCAGGGAATCTTTACACTTTTACACTAACCTACGTCTAACCTCTGGCCATTTGATAACACTGTCCAGCTGGATCTTCCTATTGGCTTATACGGCATTAAGTGGCATGTGTTTCAGGTAAGCACATGTTTGGGTAGTGTTTCTCCCTGTAAGTACTTATCTGCCTACAAATTTTCAATTAGCTGTTTGAATTACAACTACAGGTTTGTGATGTGTTGAAGAAATACTATTAATGGCAATTTTTCCAATGTTTTCTTCTAGTGGTATGAGAACCATATTCTTTCTAGCTCTCCATTTTGAGCTAAAGCAAAATATGTATATTGTGGGACTTTTATTTCCTAATGTAATCATTTCCAACTGGACGTCAACTGCTCCTAAAACACTTTTGAAATGATAGATCGATTGTAAAAAAAAAAAAAAATGTTCAATAACCTATAGAAATATTTACACTAGATGCAGAGTGGTCCTTTCTAAACTTCATATGCAACTATTTAGCCCAATTGCGAATATATTGTCTTCAGAAGGTATTGATTATAAAATAAAAACTGTATTTCCCGTTCATCAGAAAAGCATATAATATGCTTTAGTTGTTATAATGAATAATGTAACATTTTTGTTAACTGTTTTTAATCTTGTTTCACATATTCAATCTTAGGGAAATAGTTCCATGTAGAAAAATGATATCAGCTATAGGTTACATTTTATTAACATTACTTTAAACCTTTTAATCAATTTATATTTAATTCGAAGAAGTCAATAAATTAACTATAATCTACCACTGATTTGCTTTTATTAAAATGCATATAACTTGTTATTGCAGCAAATATCAGATACAGTTTTAGAATTATAATGAAGAGATTTCAAATTACTTAGAACTCTTATTAGATTGAATGTGAGACCATATGAGAATATGCTATAAATTAAGATTATTTATTTTTAATTTAACTTAATATGTTTCTAAACTTAAAGCACCAGAGCTTAACAATTAGTTTCAAAATTTTAAATATGCCTAAACAGTTAAATTATATATGAAACCCTGAGACATTTATTTTATACTGAGATATTTATTTATAATTTTACTTAATTGAACACTGAGAAGCAAAAGAATTTATTAGAAATGCCATGGTAAATTGTGCAAATTCTAAAGCTCAAGTGGTTTGAGTTCACATATTATATCTATTTCTCTATCTCTACCCTATCCCTCACTCTGTCTATCTCTATACCTATGCCTGTACCTATGGTATATCTAGTACTTAGCTACCTAAACATAGACAGGTTTCTTAAATATCCCTGTCTCCATAGGAATACTTAAATATCTTTCTATATATAGATGTTTAATTTTTTATGGATATTTAAGAAATGTGTTCATGTTTGGGTAGCTATTCAGTGCTAGATATCTACTTTATAGTTTTGTGAGATTAAATAATTTAATTCATATTAACCACTTATAAATGTCTTTATTAGACGGCTATCATACTATGTTATTAGTCACAATTTCTCAACTCCTTATTATATGTGAAATTCTATGGGAAAGTATTCAGTTAGAAGAACAAGAATTAGAAATAATTAACATGTGATAAACACTTCATAAATATTACCTTCTCTTTTCACAACCTTGACAGGCACCAGTGAGCTCCGTAGTTGGAAGTAAGTGGTAGTGATTTGATTCAAACCCAGGTTTTCAAGAAATTGAATTTTTTTTTAACATATCAGGTGGCATTGGGTGAAATGACTGGTGCTAAATTTCACTATTCTTTTCCTTTTCTTCCTCAAATAACTCAGCCACTGGAGTTCTGTTAGTCTGACCATCTTACTGCAGGAGATTTCACTGCTCTTTTATAGGGCTTCACCATATTTCCAAGATTCAATATCTAAAATCTTGCTCTTTACTCTGCACAAAGTAAATTAAAAGGGCAGTATTTAATTTTAAAAAAAAAGTGCTGTGAAGTAACTATATATCTGGATTAAATACCTAAGTATGCATGCTCAATAAAGTATACAAATAATTATTTTGGACCATGATTCTTTGTTTATATAACACCAAAATAGTCCTCTATGTAATTAGCTAATGTATATTTGTTCATCCAAAGAAATTAATTGAGCAATCACAATGCTTGATCAGTTACACATTATTGATTATGAAAAGAAACTCAAAAAAGAGAAAAAGAATACTGTATCAATATTTTAATTTTGCAGAGTTGAATATAGAGCTTTCATTTTATTTTAAAATGCAAAAAGCATAGAAAAAATATCAAGCATGCATACAAACACAAATAATGTTGAATATCTCAGCTTATTTTCTTCTAATTACCAACACATTTGAAGAATCCTTTTTTCCACAACTAGACCGAAGAAATATGTATAGTTGTCTATATTATTTCAAAATTACAAAAGTTTTTATATATAACTTACATATTGTTTAACTTTATTTTTCTGAGCACTTTCTTGATTGCTATCCAGCCTTGGTTAATCTGTTTATGAGTATCTAAACCCCCAATTTCTAAAGTTTCTACTCTGGTTCCTTGAGATTGTAGAGATTCAGCATCTTTCTTCTTTCTCCAACTTGGGCCCAAATTCTGTACTACAGATTTAATTTATTTTTGGGAGTTACTTTTTCAGCTATAAATTTAAATGTGAACATCCCATATTTATTGTTTCTATATACTTAGAATGGCTTGCATGTGGGAGGAGACGTTTTGTCTATAATAATTATTCCTTCCTGCTTGGAATTGGGCATCATTTAAAAACATTTACAGTTGCATTGTCAGGGGATACTGAATATAAATGCATGGTCTATGAACACAAGAGGTGACAATGGTAGCTATGAAGATGAGAATTATATACGTATATTTTCCTTTCCAAATAAATCAATTTCATGATTCAGAAAAATCAATATAGTATTAGCAGGAAAATATAAGGGAAATCAGAGGCATTCTTGGGAAACAGTATTGACTCAAACTCTGGAAGTGAAAGGAATTTGTTTTTAATATACATGTACATATTATACGCCAAAAATATAACCTTAGCTTACTTTGTAATTTTCACACAGCAGAAAATATTAAGCTCAACATAGCATATTAAAAAAATTTAGAAAACATTAAGCCTCAACTAATGTACTTAATTTTAGATTCAATGACAAATATTTTAATACTTTCATTTTAAAAGGTTTAAATTGTAAAATGGGTTATATATTTACATCTTCTGGAAAACTCTGATCATATAAGGTTAAACAATATTAATTTTATAATTCAAGAAACATTCTCTGTATAATATAATTGATTTAGAATGTAGAAAAGTGACACAGCTTCTATTTTGCTCTTGGAATAATTTGCTATCTCGGATTCCATATTCTTAGCTTAGGTAATACATAAACATACTAAGTTTGATATATTATACATGCATATTTAAATTATGAAACTGAAGTATGCATTCACCATAAAATATCCATTAACAAGAATAAGAAGAAAGTATGGAATTCAGTATTCTTCACACAGAGAAATCTTTATCTTCATAATATTGACACATTTTTATTTGTGCTTAAAAACACTTTTATCCTCAATTTTCTTTGTTACTACATAGTTTTCATATATATAATTTTGGTTTTTATATTCATTTTACTTTTTGATAAAAATCCACAAAAATAAAATTACTGACTGAAATTTTATTATTATTTTATATGTGGAAGAGCTTGCATAACTGAAATACTTTTCTGAAAATCATTTAGCAACTTATACTTTGACCAGCACTATAAAAGAAACAAATTTTGTTGCAGACTATGTAAGGACAATTTTATTTTAAATTTCTTTGATTACTAGTAAAGTTGAACACTCCTCTCTTTACTGTATCTTTCCTATACTACTTCCTTTCTTAGAAACACAATGAACTTCCAAGTCATGTGATTATATAAGAGAGCTCATTACTCATGGCTGCTCTATATTCCTTAAAGATTATCTTTACCTGTGAATTTGATAACATTGCTGTGTAATAAATTGTATGGTTATAAAATTTACATGTCAATCAAATGTACTAGTTAAATATAATATTTTCATATTTTGAAAACAGTTCTAATGGGTCAAGTGACAATTCGTTTTAGCAGCTATTAATCATAAATACTCCCTATGACACTGTGAAGATATGATATAAATATACCCATGATTGAAATGAAAGCTAACTTTATAACTAGTTGTCCTCCATCTTCATTGTAGGCTTTTAATAGCTATTTCGGTACTTTTACATCATTACATTTTTCTATAGTCTCATATTATTGTTTTAATCAGACTATTATTTTGATAATGGAAAATAAAAGACAAAAATAAAAGAAAAGCATAGGCCTGTATATCAGTTCAAATTGTATTACTTCACCATTCCGCAAGTTGTATGACAATCTATCTTCTCTAAGAAATTGCTATTAGGTGTTTACTAATTATTAGCACAGAAGTCACTATAATTTTTCAGGTTATAATTAGTTATGGTGACTGATTCAGTTCAAGGACTCAGCCATCAGCTGTCTTAGATTATAAATGCAAGATATTACTTGCTCTCTTCCAGTCAAGGCAATTCATTAGTTATGCTGTTTGACAGCAGCTGTACCCTTTGAGATGTGATTTATTCAGATTCCCTCAATATTATTGTGGAAGCATGTGGAGATAAGTGATTTGATAAGGCTGTGTATTTACTGTCAAATGCCATTATGTTTTGAATGTGCATTAACAGTGATAGGAAGTTTGTGTATTAAAAGCAAAGGATTAAGTCAAATGAAGAAAATTCCAAAAAATCCAAGGGTACACAATCATATTGACTATTGGCATATATTTTTAAAGGATAGTATAGAAAAAGAAGAAATTATTAAATTTCTACTTTGCTACTTTTCATTTATTGTAAATAGTAGAAACATTATTAAAAATATAAACATAGAAGACACACTCATTACAAATATAAGTTGTCAAATCTTTATCCACTGAAAATAACTATAATTGTCCTATTTATGTTGTAATGATTTAACTTATATTTATTTTACAAAAGAATATATAAAAGAGAAATTTGACTTGAAATAAACTATGTATACAGAAACTGGAATTTAGAATATTCTCTTGAAGATTGAATGAACAAATCACATGCTTATAGTGTTTTCCCAACATTTATCTAAAAGTTAATTGAGGAAAAATATTACCAGACTACATATCCTACTAATGTATGTGTATTTATTCATGTATATTCCAGTGGCTAGAGGCCTGAAACAAGTGTATTACAGTGATTTTCCAAATTTTGTGTCATCGTAATCTTTTTCATCAATTTAGATTTTTATTAATATATATAGTTTATAAATAATATAGGTGTATACTTCTAAATACATGGATATATAAAGCTTACTTGGTTTAAGCGTGCTTCTGAGGTCCCATTCTTTTTCCCTTCTTTCAACCCCTCCCACCTGTGAGGTCCTGCTGAGTCTCTAATGCCTAAACATCTCTGTGACTATGTTTTTTCCAAAAAAAATATTTAAACACAGTTTTATTGTGGTAAGAACACTTAACATAAGCTCTATCTTTTTAATAAACTCTAAGTATACAATACATTACTGTTGATTATGAGTACAGTATTGTACAGCAGATCTTTTTTTAAACCATTGATCTAACCTGGTGCTTATATAACAGAAATGGAAAGTTACTGTTAGCTATTGCAGCCACATAGAAAATGAAGCAGCCAATATTCAAATCTGAGTATTTGTAGTCTATGTACAAAGCTCATGACATTCTCACAGGCTCCTTCAAGATGAAAAGAAATGTTTCAATGACCATATTCAGTGTCCTATTAAAGTATGCAAACTGAGGATTCAGCCATGGCTATAACTAAAAAACATAGCAGTTTTATGTAGAATAGTTATGAACATCTATTTACCTTATATTTATTAAGTCTATGTACAAATGATTTTCATAGCATAGTTCAGATTTTTTTCTTTTCACCAGATAGAACATTGTCAATTTCAAATGATCTGGAGAAATAAGACAAATGACAAAGATTAGGGGGCAGAAGAAGCAAGAATAAGCAGAGAGAGATCCAGAGAACGGCTCAGGCTAGGACTGAGAGTTTGCCAAAGCCAACAGCAACCACCACAAGACTGAAATATAAAGTAAACTTCTACAAACATTGATTATAGACCCTTCTACCTTCAAAGGGCTGAACTAAGAAATTTGAATACAATATGATCTTCAATGTGTACTTTCTGGGGGAGGAAATGTCTCAATATTTATGATACAGTAAAATGAAAACATAAAAGTTGGTAAGAGATATAGAAAATGGCAATTAATTCACCATGAGGTTGGAAAATAGAGGCATTTTTGAACTAGACCTTGAAGAAGGAATAAATATTCCATAAAGAGAATAAAGAAGATGGGCAGTGAAATGCTCCAGGCAAAGAGATATGCAGTCTCAATTAAATATTAAATATCGATCTTTTTAGAAGTCATAATTATAATAAAAGCCAACGTTTAAATCTTTAGTATGTGCCAGGCACATACTAAAACTTACATTTTTAATTATTTGTGAAGGACTGTTAAAATAGTTTGCATTGACTCATAAATTTTATTAACACATTTAATAAAATCTCAACAACTCTCAACAACTCATGAGTTTGGAGTGGTTATTCCATCATTTTATAGGCAAGGAAACCGAAACAGAGTTGCCAAGTAATTTTCCCGGTACACCCATGACGAAGCAATTAGTAGAACCAGTGAACACATCTAATCAAAGTTACTTCAGAGCTAAAATTTTTAACAGTATTTTACTCTGCCTCCTTTAGGGTAGTAGATAAAACTATGACTGTTAATGAATATATATCATCTATACTTATCAATAGTAAAGAGAGAAAAATTTTAAACAGAAGTTTCTTAAGCCATCAACATGCTGTTATTCACAGTTAGAAGATCAAGAATGTCAAATAAACTTTATGAAAGTAGTGGAGTAAAATATTTTATAACCAAATTGCTTTCATATCCAAACACAGTATTTTGCAAGCCACTCACTTAAAAAGTAGAGGGTCTTTAATAATTGCTTAAGTAAAATTAGCAAATCAAGTTAAGTAAAAGAGGAGTAAATGCAGCCTGGTTATTACACACAGTAAATGCACACGATTATTTTAAATTTTAAAACTTTTTAAATTTTGTGGGTACATAGTACATGTATATGTCTATAAAGAACATGGGATGCTTTGATATATCTATGTGATGTGTACAACCATATCATGGAGAATGGGGTATCCATCCCCTCAAGCGTGTATCCTTTGTGTTACAAACAATCCAATTACACTTTTGGAGTTATTTTAAAATGCACATTTAAGTTATTATTCACTATAGTCATCCTGTTGTGTAATAGGCTTTATTCATTTATTTTTACTATTCATTTGTAATCATTAACTATCCCCACCTTCCTTCATCCCCTACCCCCAATAACTTTCCCAGCCTCTGGTAACCATCCTTCTACTCTGTTCATCCATATGTCCAGTTATTTTGATTTATAGAGCCCACAAATAAGTGAGAACATGCAATGTTTGTCTTTCTGTGCCTGGCTTATTTCACTAACATAATGATCTCCAGTTCCATTCATGTTTCTGCAAATGACTGGATCTCATCCTTTTTAGGACTGAATAGTAATCCATTATGCATATGTACTACATTTGCTTTATCCATTTATCTGTTGATGGATGCCTAGGTTGCTTCTAAACCTTAGCTGCTGTGAACAGTGGTGCAGTGAGCATGGGAGTGCAGATATTTCCTCAATACTGGTTTCTTTTGTTCAGGGTATATACCCAGCAGTAGGATTGTGGGATTGTATGACAGCTCAATGTTTAGTTTTTGAGGAAGCTCCAAAGTGTTCTCCAGAGCGTTTGTGCTAATTTATATTTCCACCAACAATGTATGAGGATTCCATTTACTCCACATCTTCACCAGCATTTGTCTTTGATGGCTGCAGCAGCCCATCTGGAGTGGTTTGTGCGAAGACACCAGTTGCAGTGAAAGGTGTGACTGGGGCTGTGGGCTCTATGAAGCCAGAGAGAACTGGGAACAGGCAGGAGCTGGGTTCCCTTCTGAGTTGGTGGGGCAGGAGCCCTGCACTCCTGAGCACAGCTTCAGCGGTCAGCTGTGGCTCTGGACACAGACATCAGTGTGCTCTTGGGGTCCAGGGAAACCCCTCTTCCACTGTAGACTCAAAAGTACCTGCTTCCACTTCCTGACCTCTCCCTGATCCTGGCACCCACTCCAATTTCAGAGCAAAGTTGTGGCTAAGCCCAGGTGCTGTTGCAACCTGGCTGGGTATGCACATGCTTGGGGCAGCACTGACGTGCCAGGCCTCTGCTGCCTCAGCCCCCTCTGGACTTTGGGCATGGATGAGTATGCAAGGGAGGCCAAAAGGGACCTGAGAGCAGCTCAGTGTGTGCCTACAGGCAACCCTCAGCACAAACAGCTGTGGATGACGTTGATGGCAGTGGGCAGCAGACAGGCTCCTGGGCAGAAAGGGGCAGGTCCCTGGTGAAGCCCCCCTCTTCAAGCCAGGGACAGCCTGAAGCATGGGAGCTAGGTTGTCAGTTCTGGGTGGAGGCCACTGCAAAAAGTAAGAACTTATGATGCTTTCGCTGGGTCCACCCATGGATTAATCAGCATTAACTTCCTCCCTTCTGAAGCTCATAAAAACCTGGAATTCAGCCAGACTCAGGCAGACATTCTGACGATTTGCCTGCAGATAGGAGCTACCACTCTGGGTTTCCTTTCCACTGAGGGCTACATAGCCTTTCAGGCCAGGTGGGCTAAACAAGCCCCAGTGGGCATGAGCAATACTCAAGCAGAAGATGCCACTAGTCACAGAGGATTCGGACTGGCAAAGGCATACCCCAAAGATTCCATGATATTATTGCCTGTTTTTTGTATATAAACCATTTTAACTGGGGTGAATGATATCTAATAGTTTTGCTTTGTATTTCTCTGATGATCAATGATGTTGAGCACCTTTTTATATGCTTCTTTGTCATTTGTATGCCTTCTGAGAATTGTCTATTCAAATATTTTGCCCATTTTTTGATCAGATTATTAGATATTTCATATAGAGTTGTTTGCATTCTTTATATATTCTGGTAATGAATCCTTTGTCAGATGGGTAATTTGCAAATATTTTCTCTAGTTCTGTGCCTTGTCTCTCCATTTTGTTGATTGTTTCCTTTGGTATGCAGAAGCTGTTTAACTTGATGCAATGCCATTTGTCCATTTTTGCTTTGGTTGCCTGTGCTTGCATGGTATTTCATTAGATTTTTGCCCAGACCAATATCCTGGAGATTTTCCCCAGTGTTTTCTTGTAGTAGTGTAATAGTTTGAAAGCTTAGATTTAAGTCTTTAATCCTTTTAATTTGATTTTTGTATATGGCAAGAGATAAGGGGCTAGTTTCATTCTTCTGTAATGGATATCTAGTTTTCCCAGAACCATTTATTGAGGAGACTGTCTTTTCCCCAGTGTATATTCTTTGCAACTTTGTCAAAAATGAGTTCACTGGAGGATAGCCCCCTACCACAGCAAGACAAGGCACTGATCAGAGTCATGATGCCCCCTTCGAGGCCCCAGCTCCTAGATAACATTTCTATGTGTGTGGATTTGTTTCTGGGTTATCTCTATTCTGTTCCATTGGTCTGTGTGTCTATCTTTATTCCAGTACCATCCTTGGTTCTCAGTTATTATCTCTTTGAATAAGCTTTCTACTCCTTTCTCTTTCTCCACTACCACATTAGGGCCAATTTGCCCTGTTGGGCTATTTTCTGGATCCTGTAAGCATGTTTCCTTTTAATAACTATTTTTCTTTTGTCTCCCCTGACTGTATATTTTCAAATAGCCTGTCTTTAAGCTCATTCATTCTTTCTTCTGCATGATTAATTCTGCTATTAAAAAACTCTGATGCATTCTTCAATGTGCCAATTGCAATTTTCAGTTCCAGAATTTCTTTTAAATCTTTTAAAATAAATTTTAAATTTCAATTATTCTTTATTTTTTTAAAACTATGTTGATCTTGCTATTAAATTCATTTGATAGAATTCAGAATTCTTTCTCTGCTATCTTTACTTTTTTTGAATTTCCTCAACACAGCTAGCTTGTGTTCTCCATCTGAAAGGTCACATATCTTTCTCTCTCCATGATTGGTCACAGGTACCTTATTTAGTTCATTTAGCAAGGTCATATTTTTCTGGATGGTCTTGTAATTATTTGTTGCTCATCTGTTTCTGGCCATTGAAGAATTAGGCATTTACTGTAGTCTTCAAAGTCTGGACTTGTTTATACCCGCCCTTCTTGGAATAGCTTTCTGTATATTCAAAAGGACTTGGATGTTACAATATAAGCTCTATCTGTTTCAGAGTTCATCCCAATCCCACTAATGCTATGGTTCTTGCATACTCGCAGAGGTACTGCCTTGACAAGCTTGGGCTGAAGTGACACAAGCAGCCCTGTGGCCACAGCCACTATGACTGTGCTGGGTCAGACCTGAGGCTAACATAGCACTGGGTCTTACCCAGGCTAACTATAACCACTACCTTGCTACTGTCTGTGTTTGTTCAAGGCCCTGGGGGTCTACAATCAGCAGATGGCAAAGCCAGGCAGGGCCATGTTCCTCCCTCAGGGTGGTGATATACCCTAGTTCCTGCATGAGTCCAGAGGTGCCATCTGGGAGTCAGGGACTAGAGTCAAAAATCTTAGAAGTCTACCTCATGTTTTGTTGTTATGTAGCTGAGCTGACAGTCAAATTACAAGACACAGTCCTTCCCACTCTTCCCTCTACTTTTCAAAAGCAGAGGAACCTCACTCTGCAGCCTCCACCACCATAGTCCATGAGAAGTACTGCCAGATTGCTGCTGATGCTCCCTTAAGGCTCAAAGTTGTGTGTGTGTGTGTGTGTGTGTGTGTGTGTGTGTGTGTGTGTGTTCCTATATCAAAAGAAAAATTCTATTCCTTTTATTCGGTTTTTAAACATACCAGTGAAAATCAAAATTGTCAAATTTTCCAGTGGCAATTTCTCCACACCGGAAGGTAGTCATGACTCTCAAAGAAGAAACAATTTGGGTTTTTTCTGCCTTCAAAATGTTATCAAATCCTGTTTCTCTCACAGGCTTTTGAAACACATAGAAAATAACAAATATTCCAATCAATGAAACATATCAAATGTCAGTAATATGCAAGACACGTTCTTTTGGGGAAATGAATGTAAAAAAAAAAAATCCAGTCTGTATATGCAAAATAAGCAAGGAAATTCAGTCTTTTTTTTTCATCTTCTTCTTTAAAAATCCATTACTTCTAAAATATTCCACAAAATTGGAAGTAAAAGACTAGAGATCAGGAAAGGGAAGAGAGGGAGAGGGCGCACACACCATTAACAGACCAAAAAGTAAAATTATACAAACTTAAGCAAACTTTATAACAGAATGGGGTCCTACTCCAAGATACCAAAGGCTGGTTGAAGAAATTCACCATTCTGTAGGAACGAGGGATTATATGGCTGAGTGAAGATCCACGAAGACTCACTACCGTGGAGCAAGCCCCCTTCCCACTCCAAATCCTGGTTTCTGCCCAATGCCTCTGCTGGGAGGGCCTCTCATTCCACCACCCAGCCCACCTTCAGGGTCTCCAGGTCCCCAAAGGTGATTATGTCATCGATCCCCTTCCCTGGCAGCTCCCGTCTTCTCTTCCACATTCAGACAGACCTCACCTCTGAACATGATGCACCTGGTGCTAAGGACCTTCTGAACAGGCTCAGAATCATCAAACACAGCAAAACCAAAGGTTGTTCTCCAGTACCTGCAGACACAGCTCCGACAGTACAGGAAGACTTGAGGACATTTTCTTGGACATTTGTGACCAGTAAGAACCTTCCACCCACTGGAGCTGTTCTAGTTACTGCGATATTACCTCATGTTGTTAAAGTTCCAGCTTCACAGCCCCACTCAGAGGTACTTTGGTCAGTTTGTGGTGATGCTGTCTGGCCTGGAACTCAACCTTCAGGGAAGTGGGCTCTCCTCTGGCCCAGAGCATGTCCTGAAATTCTGTCCAAGAGTCAAGTCCTGGAATTCGGGATTCTAAGAGCCTACTTGTTGCTCTACCCCTCTATAGCTGTGCTAGTACCTAAGGCGCAAGATAAAATTTCCTTTACTTTTCTCTCTGCTTTTCTCAAGAAAAAGGAGTTTTGCTCCATAGTCACCACAGCTGTTAATGTGCAGAGTCTCTCCTGAAACCGGTAAGCCTCAGAGACTCCTCCAAGGCCCTCAATGTATTACCCAGGTATCATTGTTGGCTATTCAGGGCCCAAGAACCCTTCAGTTAGCAGGTGATGAATGCTGCCCAGACCAGCTCCTTACCTTTAATGCAGCACATTCCCTTCTCACCCAGGGTATGTCTCAAAATGTCAACCAGGAGCTAGGGCCTGGAAGGAGGGCCTCATGACTCTGACCAGTGCCTTGTCTTGCTGTGGATTAGCTGGTATACGAGATGCAAGACAAAGGCCTCCTCACTCTTCTCTTTTTCTTCTCAAGTGGAAGGAAGAGATCCATTTTGAGCTGTGATCTGTGTAGACTGGGGTTAGGGAAGGAGTGATTTCAGCACTCCCTTAGCTGCCCCAGCTGGTGTCTAAGGTTGTGTACTTTCCCTCCAACCTCAAGCCCACCGTCTCTCAGCCTGATTCAGCACTAGGAGTCACTGAGAGTTGCAGTCCTTATGGACAAGACTGCATTTAAAGTTGACTTAGAGACCCAGAGCACTGTAGCTCCCAGTAGTGAGCTTTGTGAGAACTCAAGTTCCAACTGCTAAGATTGGCAGTGATTCCCATCTGACTAGGGCTCCTTTAAGTGCTCTGCTGTGGACAGGCATAGCTGAGTTTGGTCCAGTTTTCCTTTCTGCTCTAACAGGACAGCACTTAATTTAGTGCTTCACAATTTCTGTGTTCTTCCTCCTTTACTACCCAGAGGAATTCTCCACACCATGCCACTGCTGCCAGGAGGTGAATCCACACTATCATTTATTATATATATATATATATATATATATATATATATATATATATATATATATATAGAGCTGTGCTAGTACCTAAGGTGCAAGATAAATATGCTATTATTTTTTTAACCTCTTCAGTGCTCTTACAATTATATGGAATTACCATCATGTACTATGAGGGCTCACCTGATTTGGGGTTCTTATGAAGGTGTTTTGTGTGTGTGTCTGTGTAGGTAGTTGATAAATTGGTGTCCTTGGATGAGATAGGGTAGGGATTGGTGGAGCTTTCCACTTCACCATCTTGTTCTGCCCCTTGATTATATACCTTTAAATATTATTTTCACATCTAGAATTTTGTTGATTTTTGCATTGTTAAAGAAATTTTGCACTGCTGAAATAAACTCCATTTTGTGATTATGTAGAATACTTTAAAAATATTTATCTGTTAGCTTTTTTTTTATTTTGCTGTGGTTTTTTTCTTTTCCATTTGTAACATAAATTGACTTAGAATTTTCCTTTCTTGTAATGTCATTTTTGAGTTTGCCATTTAGTGAATTCTGGCCATATATCATAAGTTTGAAAGTGTTCCCGTATTTATTTGTTTTCTGATAATTTGTGTAAGATCTTTGTTTCATTTTCCAAGAGATTAATCAATAAAGACCTGTGAGTCTGGTGTTTGCTCTATGGGTAGGTTCTCTTTCTTTAATTGCTACCTCATTACCCATTGCTAGCACTTTCACTATGTCTTAATCATACTCAATTTGCTGTATTTACTTTTGTCTTTCTTTCTCTTTATGTCTGTCTAGGTATTTTCTACCAACTTAGCTTCCAGTAGAGTAATTACTAATTATTAAGTATATCTTAGAGTTCTAGAATTTGTATCTGATTCTCCTGTATACTTTCTAGTTCACTTGTGAAATACTCCTTTTTGTTTCTTTTCCTGAACACATTTATTCAGGTCAATTGAAAGTCATTGTAAATCACCTTCAGCAATTGGAGCACTACTGATTGATTTCCATTTTCCCCTTGGTTCTGAATTTTATATGATTATTGACTGGTATACATTATGTGTTAAAATATGAAGGCTCTGAACGAGGTTATAATTCCCTTCTGCCCAGCAGTTTAGAACAGAGATCAATCCCTTGCTTTAATCAGAGATTGAGTAGGTTATAGGGAATTTCAAGATTTGTGAAATTTATTCTGTATCTGATTTTCCATATTTCTATGTCCTGAGCTTTATTCTTAGAAAACAACTTACTTTCATAGTGACAAAAATATTAACAGCTGAGAAAGTTCAGCTCACCTTACTTGGGTTTTCTTCTCTCCATGATCTTGGTTTCCTAAGCTCTGGCTGTCTTTCTGGCTCTCTGATGCCTTTAAATAGAACTTTTGCTCACTAATTTATTTCCTACTCAGCTTTTATATCCCGTCAAGTTAAAAACTTATTATTATTTTTTTAAAGGTTTAGATTCGGGGGTAAATGTGCAGGTTTGTTACACAGATATATTGAGTGATGGTGGTTTAGGCTTCCAGTGTACCTATCACCCACATATTAAAAATTATACCTAATAGGTGATTTTTAAATCTTCATCCCCGTCCTGTCATCCCCCTTTTAGAGTCTCCAGTATGTATCATTTCCATTTTTAAGTCCATGTGTACACATTGTCTAGCTTCCCCTTTAAGAATGTGAGGTATCTATTTTTTTCTTTTTTTACT